>NW_027507784.1:191194749-191435295 GCF_037356315.1 Lithobates pipiens | reverse complement strand
AGTCTCACTGTCGCCCATCACATGCAGACCCACAACGCCACAGCCATGTTTACTGCACAAACTTGCAGGGTAGTTGTGGGGCACCCTATTCATGGTAAAATGCCATTTAATTTTTGCCATTAAACAGCATTGAGTGGCTGCATCTCTTTTCAGGTGGGGGGTCTGGGGTGGCAAAACTTTTGCTCAACTGCCTGCTTGTACTGCCCCTCCCAGCTGTGTGAATGTGCCCCTAAGGTCTTCTTTACAATTGTGGTCTCAGATCTGGGCATTCCTCTCTAAGGGTCCACATATTGACTGTCTGCCCGACACCCTTTCCATCCCAGATGACTTTTTGTCTTTTACCTGTTCAGCAGCTCAGTACATTCTCTGCACTCGTTAAAGATGGCCATAGAACAGATGATTCTTTTTATTATTTCATTCCTGGTATGGCCACCCTAAATGAGTGCAAAGAATGTACTGAGCTGTTGAACGGGTAAAAGAGATAAAAAGTAATGTGGGATGGAAAGGGTGTCTGTCAGTGATGGGAATGCTATATGATATATATGAAGATATATGTGAGGGGAGCGCAAACCGCAGAAAGTGAAGGAGAGGATCGGTGTGATAGGGAAGATGTAGAGACTTCCATTACACGGAGAGAGGGGGAAGTAAAGTTGGAGGTGAAAGGTGCTGCTGTAGCCGCAGTCAGGACAATGCCAATAGCCCCTTCCTGCCCCCAGTCTTGGCCCTGCATGTACTGTACCTTTTCTGTGTTTCCAGGTATCCCTCTGTGTGCACTGCTGGCTGGCGAGTCTGCCACAGGGAGATGGATGGAGGACATGGACTACTGCCTCTGAATGCTGCATGGACCTATGCCTGCCACCAATCTTCTCCTGCCGATTCCCTCTGCACTTACTTGCTGAAGGAGGCAGGCAGTTTGTGAGCCGATTCACTCCTCCGCTAGCAGCACAGGGACTGAGAGAGCTGGTAGCAGCAGGCGGGGAGGTGTACAAGAGTGTCTGAGTGGAGGAGTCCTTCCAACCTAATCAGGACATTGTATTTCTATCCCTCTGCTACATCCCAAGGGGATTCTCTCCATTGTTTTGAGCCAGTACAGGATGTTAGAGTTTAACTCTCCACTACAACATCTTTTAGTGTGACGACTGCCTTCTTGTCATTCAAAGAGCTCATATGGGGGGTTACCTGTCTCTAACTCCAGCAGTTCTAGATCAGTAAGTGCTCCTTAGGCTTTTTAACATCAGGCATCTGTTTTCCCAGATTGCAAGACTGCCACCTGGTCTTTCTAGGTGGATGCTAGCTTCAGGCATAATGTTTGCAAGGGAGCATATCTGCAGGAGGCAGAGAAACAGTAGTACACTAATCTTTTCAGTGAAGAACTGTGCAGGGGAATGTGTCAGTCCAAGTCTGTCCGTTTAGATTAGAGGCTGGTTGTGCTCCAAGGTAGAATGGAAACAAGAAAACTAACCTTTTGTGGGATGAATGTGCTTCCATGGCTATCATGGTCAGTTTGAAATGAGAAAGCAGGATGACTGGCAGGATCACCAGGCATTTCATATAAAGGAAGCAATTCAAAGGGAACATGATACCTTGTCAAGTACATGGTATAACACACATACCTGGAATATGATGTGCTTTTTTTTTCTTCCCAGTGATTAGCTGTGCAGGGAGTGTGTCGGCACAGGTCTGCTCTTTGCATTACAGGCAGACTGTCCTCCCAAGTAGAATGCAAAAAGAAAACTCACTGCCCTGGGATGAATGTGCTTCTATTCCTTTTAAAAAAAAATTATTCTTTATTGACTTTTTCCTTTAATACAAAATTTCATAATGACAAATAGAAGGAGACAGAAGAAAAATAAAAATAATAAAAAGAGGAGGCAATATTTAAAAAATTGCATTCAAAACATTTTCCAGCACTTGACCTTTCCTTCATTTCCCCAGTGCAATACATACCACCCACCCTTATTCCCTCCCCTCCCATCTCTTAGCGCTTGTCTGGCACACCATCCCTTTCTTCCCATCTTTGTAAATGTTACCAGATATACCCATAAGCAGCAGCTCTTTTTCCTTTCCTTTTTCCTTCACCCTTACTAAATAACAATCCTATAATACTGTTTATCAGCACCTTTTAGATATCTTTTTTGGGATATATTCTCTGAGTTATCTCTTTTCCTAGTTTTTACCTCAAACTTTCCCTGGCTCCTTCTCTATCAGGGAGGGCTGCCCGTTTACTTAAGCCATGGCTTCCACATCTTTTTGAATTCTTTGAGGTTTCCTCTTTTTATGTAGACTACTTTCTCCTTCCATATTACTTAATTTATGTTAGGAGTTCATTCACAATCTGTCTCTTTGATTGCCACCTTTGCCCAATCAATTTTCTTACCTGGAACAGACACCGTAACACTGCCATTGTGATACTCCTGCTTTCTCCCAATTCATTCCTATATCCCAACACACAGAGCTTGGGTTCTGGTTCCAATGTTTTTCCAAAGATTTTATTTATGGTATCGATGACTCCCACCATGTATCAGAATAGCTTTGGACATCTTCACATCATATGTATGAGATCTCCAGTTCCCCGGCATCTAGGGCAGTCGGCTTTTACCAAAATTGAACAATCTCTTGGGAGTATAGTAAGCTCTGTGTATCAGCATCAAATGTGACGAAGGAGAGACTGATACCAACGGACCTATTTCCAGTATCTTTTTCCATTGCTCCTGTGTTATATTCCCTATGTCCTCCTCCCATCTTCTCTTTCCATTAGGATTCTAAATCTGAGCTAGGTCTATTATGTATCTGCCCGTAGAGCACAGAAATAAGCCCTCTTGTCTTGTCCGGTGAAAATATCCTTTGGAGGAGGGGAGTTTTGTTCCATTCTGGTATAAGTGTCTTAGACTGAGCTGCTAGTGAATGACTAATCTGTAAATATCTATAAAATGAATTACGTGGTATGTCATATTCTTTTCTCAGGTCCATGAATGTTTTTAGGGTGTTTCCATCGTATAATTGGATCAGCCTGATTATGCCCTGTTTTTCCTATTCTTCAACCCTTACTATTGATGCCAGCTCCTGCGGGTTCTAATTGTTCCAAAGGGGGGTATACGCTAATATCCCTGTATATCCGATCAATATTTTAACTGTTTTCCAAACCTTTATAACCATTTGTATTATAGGATTCTTATGGATAAAAGATTTCACTTCCAACTTATCTACTATGGTATTATGAGGAGCTCCTGCCAGCATTATTCTCCCGCTTACATTGCCCCCACCCGTTATATCGCATCCCATTAAATGTTGCAATTGTGCTGCTAAGTAGTAGCTTCTGGGATGGGGCACTGCCAGGCCCTCCTCATCTGTCAGCAACAGCAGCCTTTGCAGCCTGATCCTTGCCCGACCCTTTTTTCAGATCAACTCCCTGAAAAGGGTTTCAAATTTTTTTAAACCATTTTTTACAAATCCACGCTGGAGTGTTATGTAACCGATATAACAATTGGGGCATCCATATCATTTTGATTAGACTGCATCTGTCTAATACCGACAGAGGAATCCGGCTCCAAATTTTACATTTTTGTTTAAATTGAATCAATAATGGTGTTATATTTTTGCTAATATATTGATTAAGATCTGTTGTCAAGTATATGCCCAGGTATTTCATTGCATCTACCACTTTTAATTGGGGCATTTCAAACACAATCGGGGTGTCAATAGGGTGCACTGGCAGCAGTTTCTCTCCCAATCTCCCAATTTATTACTAAGCCCGTGAATCTTCTAAACTCCCCTTCATTGCCATTCTCGGAGATTGACTGGTATCACCCAAAAAGAGAAGAATGTCATCAGTATATAATGCGATTCTTTCCTCTCCTATCTTCCTTTGGAAGCCGCTCATCCCTGAGCTTGACCTTATTGCAATTGCCAATGGTTCCATTGCGAGGGCAAAGAGCAGGGGTGACAATGGGCACCCCTGTCTTTTCCCACTGCTCATTTAAATTTTTCCTGAGTATTCATTAATAATTCTGAGTTTAGCGTTGGATCATTATACAGCATTTTTTCCATCCAATAAAGGAAGGTCCAAACCCGAATTTCTCCAAGACACACCAGACATACTCCCACTCAAGGCTATCAAAAGCCTCGTTCACGTCCAAGGGCAAAATAGCTCTTGATCCCATGCCTTCTGATGGAGTCTGGATATTCAGAAATGCCCTTCTAATATTCATAGTAGTAGATCTATTAACAATAAATCCTGTTTGGTCTGGATGAACTGAACGTGTTTTGGAGCAATTTTATTCAGTCTGTCAGATAATACCCTAGCTAGCATTTTAACATCTGAGCACAACTGGGATATCTTTATGTATCACTATATTGCCTCTGACATTGAGGCTGGCAGTTTCCCCTCTAACTCCGCTCCCCTCAATGTCCTAAGCAACTTGGGGAGTAACACTTCCCCATAGTGTTTATATATCTCCATTGAAAGTCTGTCTGGCCCAGGAGATTTTTGATTGGCCGTTCCGGCCACTGCCTGCTGTAGCTCCCTCAGGGTTATTGGACCATCCAAATCTTCTCTATCCTCTCTGGAAATAACCGGTATCTCCACATTTTCTAAAAATTGATTAATTTCTCCCCCACCCCAATCTCTGAGATTTGTACAATTCCTTGTAATAATCCCTAAATGTGTCTACAATCTCTCTTGTGCTTCCATTCCTAGTGTGGTCAGTTTGAAATAGGAAAGCAGGGGGACTGGCAGAATCACCAGGTATTTCGCACAAAGGAAACAAAGCAATCTCAGGATACTTTTTATTTTATACAAATATATGGTACAAAAGAATGCACATGAGGAAAATTAAAAGTTGGGGGTAACATACACTTTAACCACTCACCGAGCAGCCACCGTCATTGGTGGATATTTATTATAGCTATTTTTTTGTTTATAGTGCAAAAAATAAAAACCGCGGAGGTGATTAAATACCACCAAAGAATGCTCTATTTGTGGGGGAAAAAGGATGCAATTTTGTTTGTGTACAACGTCGTATGACCGCACAATTGTCAGTTAAAGCGACGCAGTGCCAAATTGTAAAAAGTGCCCTGGTCAGGTAGGGGTTAAAATCAACTGACGTGGTTAAAGGCGCTAAAAGTTCTGAAATTATCTATTTTTGTCTCTCTTTTTGACATCACAGAAACCTGACATTTTAACAGGGGTGTGTAGTCTTTTTTAATATCTCCATTATGTTTTCATATACACACATCAGTCCCTGACCTCAAGGCGCTTAATAACATTAATACATACTAGGGCCAATTTAAACAGGAGCCAATTAACTTACCAGCATGTCTTTGGAGTGTGGGAGGAAACTCATGCATGCATAGGGAGAACATGCAAACTCTACGCAAGTAGTGACGTGGTTGGGATTCAACCCTAGTGCTGCTAGGCGGAAGTGCTAACCACGTACCCACACTGCTAAATACACCTAATGTATCATTTATCTATGTAGATTTTGAGGCATTTGCTCTGAGACACAAACCATTTGAGATAATCTAGGAAGTGCTACACACATGATCAACACAATGTTAATTTTGTGTTTAAAAGCCATAACTGAAGTTTTTTTTTTTTTTTTTCACAGGTTCTTAGTACAATTCAAACAAGACAAGGTCTGTGTGAAATTCATCCAAGGAACTCAAAAGAATGGCAATGTCCCCACTTGCAAGAGGAAAAACAATCGCCTTCTTGAGGTGGCTGTACCCTAACAGCACTATTTTTAAAGTATGGACATGTTCAAATTTAACTTCATAGTTTTTAGAGATTGGGAGGAGGGGGGCATTTTTTTAATATTTTGAGTTGTGCCAAAAGCAGATGGTAATGTTCTGGATCCAACAATGTAAGCTTTTACATAAAAACAGCTGCATAAAAAGTCGTTATCTCCTACAATTTATTTGACACAAATATTTATGTCCCGTTGGCTGCTGATCAAATTCTATCAGAGCACATTTGAGGAGTTTGACCCACAGCTTCCTATGCAATTCAGTTAAATCTCCAAGTATCCAGAAATAGAGTTTAAACTACACATTTCATTAATCCTTGAAATTGCGTTCTTGGTTTCTAAGAAATAATACAGTTTCTGTTCCAGCTATTACAGTCATAGCTCAGAGTGACTGAGAAAAGAAAGAAAGAGAATCGAAGCCTGCCCAGTGGAGCGTTATAAGTTGCCTTCACGCACATTACACTTGTAAAAATCTTTGAACTACTACTAAACATGTGCAGACTGCAGTTACTATGTCACATATAACAGAGCGCTACTGTTTAATAAAAAAACATTTTTTTGTTTTCTTTTTTTAACCTGAAAACTGACTAGTTGGTTATATTGAATCACTTTTTTTAAAATACGGTAGTTTTTTTTGGCTTTTTTTCCATACACGATTATTGCTTGCCATCTTATAATGTGACTGTAATCATCTAATTGTGGCAAAGATTTATTGAAATGCATCATGCTGTGTTATGGATACACCCGTGTATTAGCTATGAATATTATGTGCATCTAATCGCACAGTAATCCCTTCAAATGATATCTGAAAATTACTACAAATTCTATCTTAAAATTACTGCAAAAGCCATTTTGTATTTTTAAAGAGTTGTCATGAGAAAAACAAAGGGACTGCATGTGCTGATTTCCATCTAGAAATACTCATCATGCTAGTCCTCTGGCTTCAGTGCATTTACATTGATTTAATTTGGTGTTTGCTTGTTCTAGGTCTGTGACTCAAAAAAACTTTAAAGCCAGACCCAGCCAAACAACTAAACCTTTTGAAAAGTATATCAGCAATTGCATTTTTTTTTCTTTAATTTCCCTTAATATTTTACAAATTGCCATTCCATCATCTCCATCTGAAGCTAGCTAAAAGGTTTTCCAACAAGGTTAAAAATGTATTTACACATGTGCATTTGAGGGACCTATAAAAATATCTACAAAGTAGAAAGTGAAAATACACAAGGAAGTGTTCTGAAAATGTATGCATATATTTTTAAATGCAACTAGCATGATTGGTGTTGGCCTTCCTGCACAACCACAATTCGGCTTTGAGAGTGAGGGGGCAGCACTTGGAGCAAATCTGAGCAGTCCACATGTGCTGACAAGGAATATACTGACAGGATGAGAGAGAGAACTTTATCAGTCTTTTGCTGATCACTGTGTAGTTACAGACTGGAGGAAGAGAGTCGCTAGAGCCTCAGAGGTATATCTGCAATGTGATATTAAAGACACTGCTGCTTCTGACTGTAAGGGCCCATGCACACAGGACTTTTTTTTACAGCTGCTGTTAGGGGCATCTGATTTTTTTTTTTTTTAACTGCCTCTAAATGCCCCTTGTTTGCCTATGTGTCCATGCACGCATAAACTTTCAGAGGTGTTTGGAGGCATAAGCAGTAGAAAAAAACGACAGCCTGTGCGTCCAAAGGCAGAGGTTGTTGAGCTGTAAAAATGAAAAATGGCAAAAAACGCTGCTAAAAGCTTGTTACTTAGCCACGTTTGGCGGTTTTACTTTATAGGGAGTGTTTTTACTGAAAAAACTTGGAAAAACTTCCATAAACGCTATTCAGGCCTTAATCTCAGGAGATTTGGTGATTTCAGTACAGTGCTACTTACTGTTCTCCTTGTTGGACGTTCTTAGATCAGAAAGCAAAAACCTGTCTCTACCAAGATGTCCAATTCGACACAGTGCAGAGCAGGGCATGGTAAGTCAGTAGTGGGGGGAAGATCAGTTGCAGAAAGACCACAGGGAAAACTAGTGACTATTCCTTTGCCCCCAGCCTACCTTTTTTGCATACATCTACCAAAGTTTCGTTCCTCTTTAAGATTTATATACAAGGTTGATTTTATGTTCTTACCCTCAGGATTGAATCCTATTGCTACTCAACAATTTCTGAAACAAAAACTATGAAAAAACGATGAAGCTGGAATTCCACTTTAACCTATACTTTTTTTGGTATACATCAACCAGAACCACATACAACTGTTACTGCCATAGTTATGTCTCTTATTAGGGTTCAGCTGCCTTTTACAACTTAAGTGTTGCTAAAAATAAAAAGGTCACAGGACATAACCTACAGACAGTAGGGTATGACCCTTGTGCTAATGCCTTTTCTGTTGGGTGAAATCCTCCTCCATCCATATCCCCCCCCCCCCCCCAACTAAATAGGCTGTCACAGGCTCTCATCAAGAGTGCCCAATTATGGCCACCCTTTCTTTTTAGCTACTCTAGTTATATAAGCCATACTACAGTTAGTATGTCCTCCTGACTGTAAATGATGTCCCTTCTGCTGATTTTGGGGTTTATTTTTGCTGTACTTGGGCTTCAAGGCTTCTAAATATGCTACGTAGTTTACTTTTTGAGGTTGTACTTTTTAAACAGTGCCTTAATAGTGGCTGTTTAGTTGATATTACTGGTGACATAATTATGGGTATTGTCAAATAAGGTTAAAACAATTGTCAACTTTTTTTTTATTTTGACCATTTTAGGGGAGGAAGGCCTCTCACTTCTGCACCACTGATGGTGGTCACTGAGACAGGAGCAAAAATGAACTTACCTGTGTCTGCAACCGGAACAAATACAACATAAAGATAGTTGTTTTTTTTAAGTGGGAATTGGTTAGAAATTCCTGTTTTATTGTTTGTGCCAATATTTGGGAATTTCCTTCCTGACCACCTGTCAGTAGAACAGGAAGTGAGAAGGAATCCCTCCATGAAGACACAGACAATGTTATAACCTTGACAATGTTTCTATCCCTTCATCACACTATCCAAAACAAACCAAGCTCTGGCTGGAGTTTACATTATTTTTGAAAAGCCGCAAAATAGATTAATTTCACAATGCTAACACACCAAAATAAAGACCATTTTATTTTTAGCTGAGTAATGAAAATTTGTCTAAAAAAAAAAAAAAAGAGAGAGACCCCTAACCCAACTCCTCCAAATCTGCCCCTCCCCACCCTAAAGGTCCTATAGTGTATCTATCTTAATCTGTTTTTTTTTTGTTTTTTTTACTTTTTTGAGTCGATCCTGTAGCACCACAGGTTCTTCACCTCTGCTCCAGGCTGGGCAGTCCTTATGCAGATAGGGGTGCTGACACGATGCTGTCAGCATTGCTCACTGCACCAGTACATCACCGCTCTGAATTGAAGGTGAGTATTGTAGCCTGTGCTGCTTTTTAAATCCAAAGGAGCTTTTATTCATATTAAAATGGACATAACCATCAATGTTGACAAAGACTCACACCTATGTTGTATATATTCAATTAAAGAATAGATAAGACAAGGTCTCTTTTAAGCTTAGTATACACGGGCCCAATGTCGGTTGGCATCGGCTGGTTAAATGGAGCCGGCATTCAGCTCGTGTGTACAGCGGCCAGCGGTGTACAGCGGTACAAAAAAGGTCTACCATAAGGGCATCAGATCAGTGCTCTCAGCCAATAGCTATCAGTTTTTGTTCTGAATGAAAAAAAAAAACTAGTGTGTACTAGGCTTCACACAGAAGAAATGTATTATATGGACATTTGGTAAGTTAGAAAATTGCTGAAGACAGATGAAATGATATACCTAATTACAGACTGGAATAAGTGCAAAATAATAAAGCAAAATCCACATAATTAGAGTATAATCAGTTGAGAACTGAGCTGTTTGTTTTAAGATAGGTCGGGGTCCAATTTTGATAAATACAAATTTAGCCTGGAGCTGGGCTGTAAAGCTTTGTGAATTTTAACTGGAATATTATAATGTGGCTCATAAGCTGAAAGCAATGTAGAGCCTCTGATCTAACCAATTGTTTCCCATTCAAGTTCTTGCTCACAGAATGACAGTTCAAGTATGTAGGACGAGTCTTTAAACAATTTGCAAATGAACAGATCTGCGCTATTCTCTTGATGTATGATCTACATGCATTGTTATTGCTTCCTTTAGAATTCAGTTGAAAGGTATTAAAATAGTATATTGCAAATCCTAATGAATTAAACCGGTGGATAATAAACTAGTAGATGACAAGTGTTGATTAAATTGAGAATTTTACAAATCGTTGCAGATACAGTGTGGGCCCCTCAATATTCCTTGTGAAAATATAAGCCATCCTCAGTGATTCTTCTTAGCACAATTTGTACATGTTAGCCTGATGCATAAACATATGATATACATTTTTGTAATGCTTATTTTAATTGTGTATTAAACAGAAGTTCAACATTTACTTGTATATTGTGATAAATCTTATGCAATGTGCAGAAATTATTGACTCTAATCTATATTTAACTGTATGGTGTAATAAAACAGCATATGAATAATTTTCAATATTTAAAAACCCAGAGAAGTAGGCTAACCAGGCTACATTCATACTGTTACGTAGTCAGTGTGATTTTTGTTTTCCTGCAGAAGATGGAGAAGAAACAGAATTGTGTTATTGTACTGTTTTCCATAGTACACTGCTGTCTTGCCTATACTTACTACTCATGTACTTGGTATTAAATATGCACGGAAGACCACAACTCTAGTCCTGCAGTATAAAGTATTCTCTGTGCCAGTTGCTGTTATTGATCTCAAACTATTGTTTTTCCTGTTTTATCTCGTGTTCAAAGAGGAATAATGTACTTTCATTTCATTATTAGTGGGGTCAAATGGATGTTCGTTTTCAGCCGCAGTGATGAGAAAATTTGAAGCATCAGAATATAAATTTTTTTTATTTTTTTTATGAATTATTTTCTAATAGTAAATGTGTTTTTATTCAGGAAAATCCATTAACTCAGAAATCTGTTAAAACCAAATGTCTAACTACTTGCAAACGACATTCGTCATGTCATCAAATACACTGATAAGAATTTTCATCCGAATCTTCATGCAAAAATTTGAAAAGCTGCTAGTGTGTGGCCATCTGTACAGTACATTTTGACAGATCTATATAACATATACAGAAAAGGGATGCACACAGAGAAAGCTAGCTGCATTGGATTGCATCATTGTGCCCTATGTTCATATTCTGTTTAAGTAGCTATATTCTGTATTCTAGCTATATAGTACAGACTAGTTGTTCTTAAAGTGGAGTTCCACCCATTTAAAATTCAGCAGCTACAAAAAGTGTAGCTGTTGACTTTTAATAATCAGACACTCACCTGTCCCACGGTTCAGCTATGTGGGCGCACAAAGCCTCCCTCGTCTCCCCCTCCTCTCCACTGTGCCGGCATTCTAATTGTGGGTGCCTGGCTGTGGCTTCACAGCCAGGCACTCGCTGCACTGTGTGCTCTGAATGTCTGGCCAATCTTCTGGGACCTGTGACCTATTCCAGAAGATTGTTGGGAAGGAGGGGGAGAGGTGAACTTCCTTCTGGCATCGTGGAGCCAGAGGAGGAAGTGGGAGCTTGGTGCCCTTAAAAACTGGGTACCTGCTCCCCCCCCCAAAAAAAAATGACATGCCAAATGTGGCATGTCAGGGGGTCGCTATCACTTAAAGCTGAAGTTACATTTTTGGGTGGAACTTCGCTTTAACTTGATGCATTTAGGTGCTTATTTATTGGAGTATGAACTCCACTGCCAATACACTGACAACAAATTTGAAGTGAACCTGTGCTTAAAATGATAGGCAAAGCAACAGATTTGATGCAATGCTTCTCTCTCCAGCATCATGCCACTAGGAGTAAAGAAAAGTAGCCCTAGGTAAGCTCCAAGTTGTGAACTGAAGCTCACAGGGCCAAGGATGTGACAGTGCTGAACGACTAATCCACAAGCTCTAACTCTGTCATGTGCTCCCTATACCCAGAAGTGCTGGGTATTTCTCTCTGCTCCTGGAAAGGAATAGGAGGGGGCAGCAGGAAAGGTGAGTTTGTACTGCTGAAAAGGCAGACATTTAACAAATCCTTTTGCTTTGTTCTGCATGAATTAAACTACAGATTTGCTTTAAAATTTACACTTCTGTAATGAATATAAGAACTAATAATGTGGATTATTGTAATGAAAACTTTTTCATATAGTATTTTGGGAGATCTACACTACTGTGCAAAAGTTTCAGGCAGGTGAAAATAAAAATGCTGTAAATTTAAAATGCTTTCAGAAATAGAAGTGTTAATTGTTTATTTTTATCGAGTAACAAAATGGGAAGTATATGAACAGAAGAGAAATCCAAATTAAATCAATATTTGATGTGACTACCCTTCAAAATAGCATAAGCTTTTCTAGTTCCATACAGTTTTTTTGAGGGAAAGCCACTAAAGCATTTGTTTTGTGTAGAGTGAAATATACCTGGTTGTCCCTCCTATTTTCTCTGTGACCCCTTTGCCAGGCTTAGATTGTGTAGATAAACTGGTGTCCTCTACTGAGCATGCTCATGTTTCCGTTCCCTTTTTAAGCTTTTCATTTCCTCTTTTTTCTTATCTGTGCTGCCCACATGAGTCATTTATGTGATGTATGTTACACTCCAGATAAATGAAAACCTACGCCCTCCCTCCATGTCCATGTTTCAGTTAATGACTGTGTTTCAACCTAAATTGATGACCATTAGCACCTGCTTTGGTATAATTGGTTAATCATACTGACTCTAATCCTACAAAATCCCTGACTTAAGTGTAAGAATTGATGCTGGTTTGAAGCCAAAAGGTAGTCACAACAATTGATTTAGATTTTTTTTTTGCCCACTGTGTAAATTAATAAAAATAAACAATGAATAAATATATTTAAAGCATTTTTACCTTACAGCATTTCTTCACACTTGCCTAAAGCTTTTTTCACAGTACTGTATACATGATGATCATTATTTCTCTGCTCATTTTGGAAGCTGTGACTATAGTAGAATTATGGGCCAGACCAGTTAGTCCGGCCTGGCTGCAAATTCACACTCTTCCAGTAGGATTCCAGGTTCATGAGCCAAATGGGAGATTTTATTTTTCTGGGTCTTCGAAGTCTGCCACAAGGACTCCTGCTAGTGAAATATGTTTAGACTGGCTTCAGGTAGGGCTGCTAAGGGCCACCTATGCAAGATTGTTGAATGGTCTCAACTTATGTTTCTGTATTCAGAGAAGATGCTCAAACTCACTGGGGCTTCTCATCCTGGAGTATAAGCAAGGCAATAGATAATTTCATGGCAACTCACTGCATGCATGAGAAAAGTATAGGGAGTTGGGCTTCCTGATCAATCACAGCACATAAAAAAACACCTGAATTGTTGTCTATAGAAAACCATAACATCTCTAGCACCTAATATTTTTACATAGTTTTTCTTTTTTGACATGTTTATTGAAAATGTAAAAAAATATTCATACAAACATTTTGAAGTTATGTGGATTAAGGTTGTACATATTGGTTTACAAAACCAATAGGTTGTGGTGTAGAGAAGAACAAATAACCGCTTAGTTAAACTAAACTAAAAATAACCGAAAATAAAATAAGCAAGTCAAAAGGTTTTCTATAGGGATGATGAGAGTAAGTGTCACAGACAGGGCAGGGAGAGAAGACGGGAAGTGGTGCAAGAAAGTTTAATCTAAAGGGGACACGTTCTAATTTTTTTTTCCAATCGCCTGTAAATACAATCCCAAGGTACCTTTGCAGAAATAATTCCCATGGAAACTCCCGATCCCCTCATTAGATGTGATGATCTACTTTCTCAAAGCTTTGATTTCTCAGAGCTAATCATTGGAGGTCAAAATTGGAAGGCAACACTTTAAAAACCAGAGATGCCAGGTCTTACATCACCCTTTAATGTTTATTAAACACAATATCTTGACGTCCTGTTGATATACTGTATATAAATACACTCAGCCACTAAAAAGCTTTGTTTCGTTTTTTTTTTTTTTTCTTGGTAAGTTGGAATTTTATATTTCTGCATTTACTGTCATTTCAGTGACACTTTGTCATGCTACGTAAATAAGTGCTGCCTTATTTTTTTTTTATTGAACTACTCAAACAAGCACGGAATGGGGCATCTTGCTGTTTAATGTTTATATACAGATTTCAGGCAGCAAAAGGTTAAAGTAAATTTTGCATGACTACAGAGATACAGAGATTTGTAGATTAGCCACCAAAGGGAGGAAACATTTAATTTATTACTGCCTTTCTTAAAGGTGAAGTTTCAATGAACTACCACAGTGCTGTTGAGCGCTGTGGTAGTCCATTGATTTTTCTTGTCAGCGTGAAACTGCTCTGCAGGAGGCCTCCGTGGGATCAGCGATCTGCCGATTGCTGCTGCAGTGCTTTCCAGGCTCCTAAAAAAAAAAATTGTAAATGCACTTTTTTTTTATTTTTACCTGCAAAAAAGTATATATACAGTATCTCACACCCCTAATTATTGTAAATATTTTATTATATATTTTCATGTGACAACACTGACGAAGTTACTTTGCTAAAATGTAAAGTAGTGAGTGTACAGCTTGTATAACAGTGTCAATTTGCTGTCCCCTCAAAATAACTCAACACACAGCCATTAATGTCTAAACCACTGGCAACAAAAGTGAGTACGCCCCTAAGTGAAAATGTCCAAATTATGCCCAATTAGCCATTTTCCCTCCCCGGTGTCATGTGACACGTTAGTGTTACAAGGTCTCAGGTGTGAATGGGAGCAGGTGTGTTCAATTTTGTGTTATTGTTCTCTCATATACTGGTCAATGGAAATTCAACATGGCACCTCTGAGGATTTGGAAAAGAATTGTTGCTCTACATAAAGATGGCCTAGGCTTAAGGAGATTGACAAGACCCTGAAACTGAGCTGCAGCATGGTGGCCAAGACCATACAGCAGTTTAACAGGACAGGTTCCACTCAGAACAGGCCTCACCATGGTCAACCAAAGAAGTTGAATGCACGTGCTCAGCATCCTATCCAGAGGTTGTCTTAGGGAAATAGACATATGAGTGCTGCCAGCATTGCTGCAGAGGTTGAAGGGATGGGGGGGGGGGGTCGAAATGTCAGTGCTCAAACCATACGCTGCACCAAATTGGTCTGCGTGGCTGTTGTCCCAGAAGGAAGCTTCTTCTAAAGACGATGCACAAGAAAAAAAAAGTACATTTTTTGACTTATCACTCCACAGAATATTTGCCTAAAAGTCTTGGGGATAATAGAGAGGTTTTTTGGTAAATGTGAGATGAGCCTTTGTGTTCTTTTTGGTCAGCAGTGGCTTTGGTCTTGGAACTCTCCCATGGATGCCATTTTTGCCCAGTCTTAGTGTTGAATCATGAACACTGATCTTACCTGAGGCAAGTGAGGTCTGCAGTTCTTTAGATGTTGTTCTGGATTCTTTTATGACCTCCTGGGTGAGTCGTTGTCATGCTCTTGAAGTAATTTTGTAGGCCGGTCACTCCTGGGAAGGTTCACCACTGTTCCAATTTATCTCCATTTGTGAATAATGTCTCTTCCCCGTGGTTAACTGGAGTTCCAAAGCCTTAGAAATGGCTTTGAAACCCTTCCTAGACCGATACATGTTTGTTTCTAATCTGTTCTTGATTGTTTTTTTTTTTAGATTGGTGCATGATGTATGGCTTTTTGTGATCTGTTAGCGTGCTTTACTTTGTCAGACTGCTTCTATTTATGTGGTTTCTTGATTCAGCAGGTCTGACAGTAATCAGGCCTGGGTGTGGCAAGTGAAATTTAACTTGGCTTTACAAAAAATTGTGGTTAATTAGTTCAGTCATGATTCAGCATGGGAGGGGGCAATTACTTTTTCACATAGGGACAGGTAGGTTTGAACAGCTTTTTTCCCTTTAATAGATGAAATAATTTAAAAACTGCATGTGTATATTGTATAGGACACCGGGAATGTGTCCTGGATGGCAGGTACATTCCCCCAATATTTGAGTTGTGGTCCCCTTAAGGGGGACAGTTGCAGGGCTCTGTGGTAATCGGGGGTTCTCACCCAAACAGGATGAGGTGTCCTGGGTTACGTTTGGCTGGAGAGGACTGACTGGCAGGACTCTCTGGATTGCTACATTTATATTGGGGACCCAGGATTTCAAAGGTTCAAAGAGACTCCAGGGGGGGAGCCAAACTCTGACTATCATGGCTTTGGCCCCAAAGGGGATAAGTCCCAGTCTGGGGAGGCTTGAAAGGCAGCAGAGGGAAATCTGCACATGTGTCAAGGAAGTGAGTGGAAGATAGACAGCTCTCAGCCAAATGAAGACACAGACTGCTAACCCCCTGTGTGGCCTACCTTGCACCCTTACTTGGAGAAGCCTAGCCCCTGCATGGTAACAAAGACCAGCGGTGAGCCTGCTGTTTAATTACCACTACCAGGATTTGGACTGTTTACTTTTGCTGAAGTAAGCTGTCGTTTTGTTGAGCCATAATTAAAATAACTGTTTTGCTTTCATCTAACTGGCTGCCGGTTATTACAGAGCTACCCCCAGGTTTCTATAACATATATTATAAAAAAATATATATTTTTTAAAGGTGAACTTATGCTTTAACAACCGTTGACAAAAAAATATCAGCCACTTAGGTAGTAATTTACTTTTTTTAGATAAAAGTGCAGTAAAGTAGTTCAAAATCCGGTAAAGTCCTCTTCCCGGACGAGGGGTTTTGTTAGGTCACCTAGAGCCCAGGTGACAGATGCACGCCGTAGGGCTTAGGAGTGCACCGCAAGGTTGTGGACCCTACGGCTGACTGCTGCGGATGGGGGTCAAGGTGATAGGAAGGCAGGGCCGCCAGAACACCAAGATGGATCCCACCGGGGTTAGAGCGTAAGATTCCCTGGGGCGCGGAGTTTAAGAGCCAGCAGGTGTTCACCAGAGCTTCGAGTGGTGAGGATGGACTTGACTGCAACTGGCTCCAAGTCGCGACCCCCAGGGTCCCCCAGCTCACACCCACAGTAGGCAACAGGAGGATAGGGATGGTGAGGGACAAAGCCAAGGTCGGGGCCACAAGCAGACGAGTAGTCGGGGACACGCCAAAAGGTCAGGATCACAGGCAAACGGGGATAGTCAAGGACACGCCAAAGTCGGTAACGGAAAACAGTAGAAGAGCACACGGCAGGTAACGGGAAGCTAACACACAAAGGTTGATCAGCAGGATTGGCTTGCAGTGCACAGGTTAATATAGAGTTGTCTGATAGGAGCTAGGGTGGAGCCATGCCAGAGGATGGATTATAAAAGCAGTCAGGTGAGGGTCGGCTGGTCTCTAGCAATGAGCACATGGAGACAGGTAAGTAGACGAACTCGATTGCATAACCATGACAGGTTTGGAATAATGGGAGGGTCTGGGATCCCCCCTCCAGCACAGTTAGATCCCACTCAGGGTGTTGGGGGGAGCGGAACCCACGTCCAGCATTATTTTGTTTTTCTAAATATATACCAACAGTGGATCATCTCTAAAGACTCGGAACTGACTAAAGGCCTCTGTTCTTCTTTCTATGTCATAGTTATAAATAGTTTAACCACTTGAGACCCGCAATACGTCTAATGACATCATGGGGTTTCGCTGGTTATATCTAAATGATGCCTGAGGCCACAGACATCATTCAGATATTGCGTTTTCAGCCGGCGATTCCCTACACCATAAGAACGATGTTCTGCCGCTTGATCGTTCTTACGGGCGGCGGGAGGGGACGCCCCCCCCTCCCGCCGCCCTTCGGTGCTTCTACCGACTCACCGTTTCCATCGGTGAGTCGGTCACAGGATCCGCCGGCCCCAGCAAGTGATCATAGAGATTTCCGGCGGACTAGATTGTCCCCGGAGTCTCTATGATCGTTCGGAGGCCGGGCGCGATGTTATGACGTCACGCCCGGCCTCGGTATTCAAATTAACTGCGCCGATCTGGCTAGGAAGCTATGATTGTTTTTTTTTTTTTTTTTGTTTCTTTTTATTCTTCCCAGCCTAGAGGTGAGATATGGGGTTTTATTGACCCCATATTTCACTGTAAATAGGTCCAATCGTGCCATATTCCATGTACAAGGGATGTTTACATTCCTTGTAATAGCAATAAAAGTCATCAATTTTTTTTTTATTTATTTTTTTTAAGTGTAAAACTAAAAAAAATAAAAATAACAATAAAAAAAAAAAAAAAAAAATTTAAAGCGCCCCTGTCCCCATGAGCTCGCACACAGAAGCGAACGCATACGTAAGTCCCGCCCACATATGAAAACGTTGTTTAAACCACACATGTGAGGTATCGCCGCGAACGTTAGAACGAGAGCAATAATTCTAGCCCTAGACCTCCTCTGTAACCCAAAATATGTAACCAGTAAAAAAATTTTAAGCGTTGCCTATGGGGATTTTTAAATACCAAAGTTTGGCGCCATTCCACGAGCGCGTGCAATTTTGAAGCATGACATGTTGGGTATCTATTTACTCGGCGTATCCTCCTCTTTCACATTATGCAAAAAAATTGGGGTTACTTTACTGTTTTCTTTTTTTAAGCATGAAACTGTTTTTTTTTCTGAAAAAAACGCGTTCGAAAAATTGCTGCGCAAATACCGTGCGAGATAAAAAGTTGCAATGACTGCCATTGTTTTCTCTAGGGTCTTTGCTAAAAAAAACATATATAATGTTTGGGGGTTCTATGTAATTTTCTAGCAAAAAAATTAGGAATTTTACATGTAGGAGAGAAATGTCAGAATTCGCCTGGGTCTGAAGTGGTTAAATTCCTCTGCACATATGCTGTTGTTCACTTATATATGGCTTATGCTTTATGTATAACTTATGCATTTTGAAATAAAAAAATAATAATTTACATCGAAAGTGCAGTAAAGTATAAGCCTCGTGATGCACTGCCAAGCATGAAGCACAGTCTGAGTATGTAATTGGCATATGGCTGCCCCCATGTAGATATATACATTTGCAAGCTATACATAGAAGAAACCTTTTTTACAGCATTAACAAACATTGATAATGTTATTTACCCCAAAATCTTTTACAGGAATATCTAAAAAAAAATTATTGAAAAGACTATATATTTTCCATAAGTTGTGTTTTTAGCGTAGAAGATTTCTGTGCTTGTGACCTGTGCTATGAGCCACTCAAGTATTTTTTGTGTGCCCAAATTCAGATATTGTTATACGGTTTACCTAAAGACAAAGATATTTTTAACCATTTCGGTCCCAGAAGGATTTGCACCCTTAATGACCAGGCCACTTTTTGCGATACAGTACTGCGTTGCTTTAACTGACAATTGTGTGGTCATGCAACGTAGTACCTCATCAAAATATTTTTCCCACAAATAGAGCTTACTTTTGGTGATATTTGATCACCTCTGCATTTTTTGCGCTATAAACAAAGAGCAACAGTTTAAAAAAGACATTTTTTTCTACTTTTTGCTATAAAACATGTCCAAAAAAATAAAACAAATGTATTCATCAGTTTGTGTGTGTATGTATGTATGTATGTATGTATGTATGTGTATATATATATATATATATATATATATATAGTATAGATTTTTGGTTAAAAAAAATGCAATAGGTGTATATTGATTGGTTTGTTCTAAAGTTATAGCTTCTACAAAATAGGGGATAGATTTATGGCATTTTTATTTGTCTTACTAGTAATGCCAGCGATCTGTTATTTTTAGTGGGACTGTGACATTGCAGCAGACAGATCGAACACTTTTGACACTTTTTTGGGACAAATCTATATATTGGTCCCAAATTGGTGCTATAAATAGCCACTGATTACTGTGTAAATGTCACTGGCAGGGAAGGGGTTAAACGTGTTCCCTAGGTGTGTTCTAACTGTAGGGGGGATGGGCTACCAGGAATGACAGATCACTGGGAACAGTAGATCTGTTAATTCCCCTTCTTTACAAAGGCAGTTCCCCGTTCTGCCTCTGTAATAGGCGATCATGGGTCGCCCGGTGGACATAGACCCCACCCAACCCACAGGCACGCTCCTGCAGCGGGCGCATGCCCACTTAAGCCGCCATACAGCGATTTGCGCAGGAGAGCCCCCTGCCAGTGTATAATGATGGCAGCTGGTCAGCAAGCGGTTAAAGTGGTTCTAAAGTAAAAAAAAATACTTTAAACTTCACTAAATAAAGGCATTTTTTACCTTTATGCATGGAATGCATTAGTGTGTAGTCCTCGCGTGATCGAGTGGTCTGACTGTAGTGGCTCTCTCTCCCTGCATTCACAGGACAGACAGGCAAGAGTAGGAGGCACTGGCTCCTGCTGCTGTCAATAAGATCCTTTGAGCACACAGTGGGGGGTGGACATATAATTACAAAGTCCGGTTGAAAAAAGACACAAGTCCATCTAGTTCAACCAATAAAAAAAAAAGTTGCATAAGACTATCCTTATTATTAAGACTTAGATGAAGACCAAAACGCCTTTTTACGGTGCCTTTCAGAAACCCTTAAAATTTCTAATGGTTTCAAAAAAAAATTCCCCTCAAAGCATTAAGTGGTTATATAAAACAGTGAAGCCAACTCCTATTTAAATACAGTGGAACCTTGGATTATGAGCATAATCAGTTCCAGGAGAATGCTTGCAATCCAAAGCACTCGCATATCAAAGCGAGTTTCCCCAATGGAAACGAAGATAATTCGTTCCACATTGACTTCTATTGCATACAATACCACATGTGGCCAGAGTTGGGGGGTGGCCGGAGAGCCTCAGAAACATTAGGGGATAGCTCGACTAAACTTGGAAAGGCTCAGGAACGGAGTATTTCCAAGTGGTTACGAGTATTTCTGAATGGCTCCGAACTGTTCAGTGTCACCGGCGCCCCCGCACCTCTGGCCAAATGCGGTACTTCCCATTGGCTTGAATCCTGCTCGTTTTGCGAGACAACTCACAAACCGAGTCAGGATTTTTTATTTTTTTTTAAAGCGGGAGTCCGCAGCTGCTGACTTTTAAAATAGTGACACTTACCTGTCCAGCGCGCCCGCGATGTCGGCACCCGAAGCCGATCTCTAGATCGTCTCTCGGGTCCTGCCGCCGCCATCTTGGGTATGGGAATCAGGAAATGGAGCCTTTCGGCTTCATTTCCCGGTTCCCTACTGCGCATGCGCGAGTCGCGCTGCGCAATAAGGATGGTCCCCGCTGTCTCTGGGATCTGTGTGTTTCCCAGCAGGCAGCGGGGCACTTGCGGAAAGGGGCGGGCACTTGCGGAAAGGGGCGTAATGTACGCCCCTTTCCGCAGAGAGCTATCCCGGAAGTGGGTGCAGATACCTGTACTGTACAGGTATCTGCACCCCCCTCCCCCCTGAAAGGTGCCAATTGTGGCGCCGGAGGGGGGAAGGGTTCCGATGAGCGGAAGGTCCACTTTAGGGTGGACCTCCGCTTTAAGTTGCTAGTCTTTCAAAACACTCATTAACTGTGTTACTTGTAAACCAAGGTTCCACTGTATAACTGAAGACAGTTTTTATAATTTTGGCTAGAGTGGAGGATTTGAACCTTTGGGAGAGTCGCCCTCTCCATTTGTCCTGTTTACCGTTTTCACCAAAAGTAAACGAAAATTAAAAATGTTGGATTGTCACCAGAACAGGAGTTGAGGTGTTGAACTTAAGGTTTTGCCTTTAGTTCTACTTTAAGCTTCTGGTTTTGTTAGCCTTTTAAGTGAGATGAAATATCAGTCACAAAGGTTTATCCATAGAATAATACCCAACACTAAGCAATGATTGACCTACTTAAATTATCTGAGTATAGAAAATGAATGTTCTTATTTAACAACAAAAGACTTTTTTTCAGATTCATGATATGAAATAGGATAGTGGATTCTGTGTTATTGTTCCATTATGTGATAATTCTTTCAGGGGTGGGGAACTGCTTAGTTTCACTTAGTCTCTTATATTTTAAATAGGTTGTAAATTATTATTCTATGTGTTGACTTTATTAAGAGTAAACCTGAAAGGACTAAAACCTAAAATAGACCTTAATTCATTACCTATACCACGTTCATATTACCGAATATACAGTGGTGAAATGAATAGCACCTATGTTGTTAAGCAGTTCCTAAGGAAGTAATTAGGCAAGGGTATATATTATATACTTATGTTTGGGGCAGTACTGTGGAACTAGTTAGATTGTTTGTACAATAAGAACTCGTACCAATACCAACAAATTGCAAGTCAATACAATTTTAAATCACGTTTATCGTGTCAAAATCTGTAGTTAAAAAAAAAAATATGTGTATATGGGAATTTATTAAATATAGGCCTCTTCTTGTACACTACTGTGCAAAAGTTTTAGGCAGGTGTGGAAAAAAATGCTGTAAATTAAGAATGCTTTCAGAAATAGAAGTGTGAATAGTTAAGTTTTATCAATTAACTAAATGGAAACTTAAGAGAAATCCAAATCGAATCCATATTTGGCATGATCACCCTTTGCTTTCAAAACAGCATTACAAAGAAAAAAGCAGCCACTTCTAGCTCTAAGAGGTCTTCTGTGGTATGTTACATAATGGGTTTATGTGAAATCTCCATTAACAGCTGTAAATAACATTGCAGTTAGAAATATATTTCAGATGGAAGGAAATATATTTAACCACTTGCAGACCGGACCACTTTGCTGGTCAAAGACCAGACCTCTTTTTGCGATTCGGCACTGCGTCGCCTTAAACTGACAATTGTGCGGTCGTGCGACGTGGCTCCCAAACAAAATTGACGTCCTTTTTTTCCCACAAATAGAGCTTTCTTTTGGTGGTATTTGATCACCCCTGCGGTTTTTATTTTTTGCGCTATAACCAAAAATAGAGCGACAATTTTGAAAAAAACACATTATTTTTTACTTTTTGTTATAATAAATATCCCCCAAAAATATATAAAAAAAATTTTTTTCCCTCAGTTTAGGCCGATACGTATTCTTCTACATATTTTTGGTAAAAAAAATCGCAATAAGCGATTATTGATTGGTTTGCGCAAAAGTTATAGCGTTTACAAAATAGGGATAGTTTTATAGCATTTTTATTAATTTTTTATTATTATTTTTTTTTACTAGTAATGGCGGCGATCAGCGATTTTTATTGTGACTGCGACATTGTGGGGGACCCATCGGACATTTTTGACACATTTTTGGGACCATTGTCATTTATACAGTAATCACTGCTATATAAATGCAGTGATTCCTGTGTAAATGACACTGGCAGTGAAAGAGTTAACCAGTGGGTGGCAGTGTAGGGGTTAAGTGTTCCTAGGGGTGTGTTACTAACTGTGGGGGGGTTGGGCTTTCATTTAGTGAACACTGAACTCTGCTCCAATCACATGGAGCAGAGATCAGCGTCACTAGTTGCTAGGCAGAATGGAGAAATGTTGTTTACACAGCATTTCCTCCATTCGGCCGCTCCGTGAGACGATCGCGGGGATGCCCGCGGCGATCGAGTCCGCGGGTCCCGCGACCGGACTCACGGGGGTCCCTGCCATCGGGAGCGCGCCGCCGGCGGCGTGCTCCCGATGGCAGGGCGGCATTGAATATTGGACGTACCTGTACGCCAATATGCCTGCCCGTGCCATTCTGTCGACGTACATCGTCGTGCGCTGGTCGGGAAGTGGTTAATGTATTGGTAGTTGTGTTGGTGTTACGGTAATTAGTTTAACTTCAAATATTGGCCTTTTGTTTTCCCTGAACACATCTCACCTGGGTAGTAAAAAGCCTTCTTTGACTTATCCATTCAGGCTGTGCCCAATATCAATATACATTTACTAGGTACAGTGAACAAGTAGGGAGAATTATATTAGCCACAGTACAGAAAGGAGGGGGGGTATAATGCTTTGTGACCAAGCTAAGTCCATCTTTGGTGTGGGAACAGACAGCAGTCACCATTGGCCGACCTAAAGTTAACAGGTAATCTAACGCTATACTTGCATCTTATATTGTATTGCAAATATGGTTGTTGTGGTTAATTTGTAAATATCATGTAAACCACGGGACCTACACTGTTCGGTGTGTAATTTGTATATATTATGTAACCCTATCAATAAATGTGTATTGCGGATGGAACTACCTCTTTTGTGTAAGATCTCTCAGATCTAGATATGTACATGTCCATACTACTACTATGATTGAGGTGTGCACATAATCACAGAAACTAGACAACAGGTAAAAAGCAACAAGGACATAAATTCCAGTGCTAGGCAGATGCTGCTCTCCTCAGATGGGGTAATCCAATAGAAACTACAAAAACAAAATGGAAGGCGCGCACACCTAGTGCATTACTAGAAACATTTAGTGGATGATGAAATCAGTAAAAAGTGTGTACTCGCAAAGTAGCAACTCTCAATAAGCCATAAAACCACACAATGTTGAATAGTGCGGACACATGCTGCATTAAATCAAGGGATAAAACTGGTGCGTTTCAGAAGTGCACCCCCTTCCTAGAGCTAAGCTACCTTAGCTAAGGGTAGCTTAGCTCTGAGAATAGGGGTAGGCCCCCAAAATGCATCATCTTTTACCCCTTGATGTGATGCAGCACATGTGTCAGCACTATTCTCAATTGGATTTAGGTCTGGACTTTGGGCCATTCTAACGCATTAATTTTGATCTAAAGCATTCCGTTGTAGTTCTGGCTGTATGTTTAGGATTGTTGCCCTGCTGGAAGGTGAACCTCCACCCTAGTCTCAAGTCTTTTGCAGACACTAACAGGTTTTCTTCTAAGATTGCCCTGTATTTGGCTTCATCCATATTCCCATCAGCTCTGACCAACTTCCCTGTCCCTGCTGATGGTGTATTCAGTGTGAGGTGCAGTGTTAGTTCTCAGCCACACATAGCCTTTTGCTTTTAGGCCAAAAAGTTCAATTTTGGTCTCATCTGATCAGCGCACCTTCTTCCACTTGTTTGCTGTGTCCCCCACATGGCTTCTCACAAACTCCAAATGGGACTTTTTATGGCTTTCTTTCAGCAATGGCTTTCTTCTTGCCACTCTTCCATAAAGGTCAGATTTGTAGAGTGCACGATTAATAGTTGTCCTGTGGATCTCTGCAGCGCCTCCAAAGTTACCACAGGCTTTTTGGCAGCTTCTCTGATTTATGCTCTCCTTGCCTGGCCTGTCGGTTTAGGTGAATGGCCATGTCTTGGTAGGTTTGCAGTTGTGCCATACTCTTTCCATTTTCAGATGATGGATTGAACAGTGCTCCATGAGATGTCCAAAGCTTGGGATATTTTTTTAGAAATTAACCCTGCTTTAAGCTTCTCTACAACCACTTATCCCTGACCTGTCTGGTGTGTTCTTTGACCTTTATGATGCTGTTTGTTCAAGTTTTCTAACAAACCTCTGAGGGCTTCACAGAACAGCTGTATTTATACCAAGATTAAATTACACACAGTTGGACTCCATTTACTAATTAGGTGATTTCTGAAGGCACTTGGTTCCACTAGATTTTAGTTTGGGTTATCAGAGTAAAAGGCACTGAATACACACGCCACACTTTTCAGATATTTATAAAAAATGTTGAAAACCATTTATCACGTTCCTTCTACTTCACAATTTGTGCCACTTTGTGTTGGTCTACCGCATTAAAATCCCAATAACATACATTTATGTTTTTGGTTGTAACATGACAAAATGGAAACTTTCTAAGGGTATGAATACTTTTTTAAAGCACTGTACGTGATCTGGCACAGATCGGCCACCTGGCTTCAGTATATCTATGGTGGGCGGGTCCGCAAATGGTTAAAGCGTTTGTTACCCCAACATTTCGTATTCCTGATATGTGCCTGCTGTACCATGTACTTGTATGAAAAAGTATCCTGTTCTCTTTGTATTGCTTTCTTTGTGTAAAATCCCTGGTGTTCCTGTCAGTTCCTCTGCTTTTCGATTAAAAGCTGACCACACTCTTTCGGTATGTTTGCACTCTGTATTTTGTGTACATTTTCTGTATGTCCCCCTTTTCTAAAACACTTAACCTGTTATGAGACACTGTTACAGTTCTCATAAAAGTGAGTAGACCTCTCACATTTTTGTAAATATTTTATTATATCTTTTCATGTGACAACACCGAAGAAATTACAGTCTAGCATGGTGGTGGGAGTGTCATGGTCTGGGGCTGCACGAGTGCTGCTGGCACTGGGAAGCTACAGTTTGAGGGAACCATGAATGCGAACATGTACTGTTCCACTCCCTTTGAACAATGGGCTGCAGGGCAGTATTTCAACATAATGGCCCCAAACACACCTCCAAGACGACCACTGCCTTGCTAAAGAAGCCAAGGGTAAAGGTGGTGGACTGGCCAAGCATGTCTCCAGGCCTAAACCCTATTGAGCATCTGTGGGGCATCCTCAAACGGAAGGTGGGGGAGGGAAAGTTTGGACATTTTCACTTTGGGGTGTACTCACTATGTTGCAAGCAGTTTAGATATTAAAGCGGGAGTCCGCCGGGACTCCGCGTTTTTTTTTTTTTTTTTTTATTTAAAGTCAGCAGCTACAAATACTGCAGCTGCTGACTTTTAAAATAGTGACACTTACCTGTCCAGCACGCCAGCGATGTCGGCACCCGAAGCCGATCTCTAGATCGTCTCTCGGGTGCTGCCGCCGCCATCTTGGGTATGGGAATCAGGAAATGGAGCCTTTCGGCTTCATTTCCCGGTTCCCTACTGCGCATGCGCGAGTCGCGCTGCGCAATAAGGACGGTCCCCGCTGCCTCTGGGATCTGTGTGTTTCCCAGCAGGCAGCGGGGCACTTGTGGAAAGGGGCGTAATCTACGCCCCTTTCCGCAGAGAGCTATCCCGGAAGTGGGTGCAGATACCTGTACTGTACAGGTATCTGCACCCCCCTCCCCCCTGAAAGGTGCCAATTGTGGCGCCGGAGGGGGGGAGGGTTCCGATGAGCGGAAGGTCCACTTTACGGTGGACCTCCGCTTTAATGGCTTTGTGGTGAGTTATTTTGAGAAGACAGCTAAGTTTCTTTTTCACTGTTATACAAGCTGTACACTCCCTACTTAACATTGTAGCAAAGTGTAATTTTTCAGTGTTACATGAAAAGATATAACAAAATATTTACAAAAATGTGAGGGGAGTAATTATTTTTTGTGAGATACTGTACATCATGCACTGCTTTGTTTGATACTTGATTTGCATAAATAAAGAATTGAAGAAAAAAAACTTGCCACACTAAGCAGGAGAGCAAATCGTGGTAAGTTCTCTAGGTATGCTGGGAACTCTGTGTGCTCTCTATTGATTAGACTTGTCCTGACACGCCCCTCCTGCACAGCCTTTCATCGGGAAGCTCGGTGTGCTGCTGCTTCCCCTCCCATCAGCTCTTATGCAGCTGATAACAGATGGAACAGGGAGAAGGTGATCACTTATTAAAAAAAGTGGGAAAAAAATGTATACACAAATGTTTTGCCTTTCATTTATATTTCAAACTGTGTGGGTTGTTTTACAAGATGAAATATCTGTAAACAATTTAATTGTAAATAAGCCGGTTCTCAAAAAAAGGGGATAAATAATATTGTGCAATATTGTTATAAACCGCTGCACTAAGCAATGCTGAGACCGATACTCACATGCACCCAGAGGAACCAAGCGTATAGTTAAGATTCAGATACATCGGCTTACTCCTCCTCCACTGCTTCTCCATGTAACGCAGACACTAGAGTGACATCACTGGCTCCTCCTTCCAAGGTTCTTGGAGCGCAAATTCTGGCTCAAACTATTGGAATAAGGTGTTTCCTTGGTGGTGGTCCCTGCCAGTTTATAGGTCAACATGAAGGAAAACCTTGAGGACATCTGATCCCAGTGGTTTAGCAATGATTTACTCTTTAAAGCTGTAGATATTTAGGAATTTTACAGATTGGATCATTAGAAAATGAATGTCTAAGCTAAGCACTATCAGTTGTTCTTTGTAAAACGTGTTTGACCAAGAGCACTGAGAAGCCGACACCCACCCCTATTTTGGTAGCATTCAAAGACAGAAAATAAAGAGTTTGTTTATATAAATCTAGTCGGACAGAAGAAAATGAGAATGCCAGTCAGCCTTTTGGAAGAAAAGGACTATTGTTGTAATTTATTGTCTTTGAACTCCAAATAAAAATGTACACAGCTAAAAAGTCTTCAAAAAATAAATGTCCCTTAATATACAAGCCATTATTATGATCTGAAGGTCTAAGTATTAAGATGTTCATTAATTCAGTTCCAAGGTCAGAAGAAAAAAAATGAACATGTCATGTACTGTAGATGATCACACATCATAAGCACGAAGGCATAACTAGGTACCGAACTAGGTAAATGTGCTAAAATTAACTTTAGGCTCCCTAAAGATCTAGTGTGGTGAAAAAATAAGACCCTCACAAACCAGATCAGGGAAAGAATGGGGTAAATACTTGTCACTGCTGTTTATTTTGATGATATTACAAAGAATAATATTATTTTTAACAGCAAAAAGCCAGCACAGCTAAAGAGGTGGCATTTCATTTGAAACCATAATCCAAATTCTCTCTGGTTTATTCCAACATGGACTGGTTGCTCTGCCACAGGTAGGTGAAGTGCCAAGCAGCAGCTTGTTTTCAACATTATAAAGGTGATGAACTGCTTCCTGTAGAAAAGGTATGTTGTGCTAGCCCTGAACTGTCATGTTTTTGCAAAAACACATGAAAGCAGATGTCCTTGTAGGGTGTGCATAAATCCAAGGAGATGGGTATCTTTCTGGATGTATCTTTTCAATAAAAACCTATACTGTAGAACTGCTGAGTTACCTAGTAGAGGAAAGATTTTGGATTGCTTCAGTTCATGAAAACGTTATTGAACATATATAGTATGTATATTATTTATATATATATAATGTAAAATTCACTGTTTTACAGCATTGTGGCTGATTTAACAGACTTTTACAGATAAAAATCATCCATTTTTCAAAAACTGACTGCAGGTTATCTGCCAAGATGCTGTTGTAACTGGTAAATGCTTTGTAGGTATATACACTAAACAGTAAAGGAAGGGATAAGTCCCAGGTAATAATTGTTTTCAATTTATATGAAGCTGTTATTACAGTACATGCCCTATTGATGCTCTCACTTGGCTAGAGTTTAACTGCATGAACAGAGGTGCCTTGACTTGGCACAGTTTCCACATGTATTTGCAAGTGTAGCTTTTTTTGAAGCTAGACACAGTTTAGGTGGGTTCTCTTTCTGACTAATAGGCTTTAGTGGGTTTGTATTGTCTTGTGTACTTCTGGAGTGACAAACTTGTGAAGGCTATCAGGAGTGGTTCTACAACTAAACAAATGTAATCTTATTTCACATTTTACTGAAGCACCAGAAAACAGGAACAGTCTGTTCATAAACTTTTATATCAAAAGAGGAAAAAATACAGATTTCTAAGTTATATTATTAGGTGGAGAGGGATGAGCTAATTCTAAAGTAATTTAAATCTGCTAGATTGTAAACTCTAATGAGCAGAGCCCTCTGATTCCTCCTGTATTGAATTGTATTGTAACTGTACCTTCTGTCCTCATGTTGTAATGCTCTGCACAAACTGCTGGCACTATATAAATCCTGTATAATAATAATGCTAAACATGCATAGTTTAATTGACATTGCCCCTTCTATTTCTGTATGTGGATGATGGCACTGTAATTACTTTGATAGAAAAAAAATATCGAAGTACCTTTTTTCTAATCGGTATACAGCTGTCACATGACCCAGATCTTTCCCAGCCTGTCTGCAGGTAAACATAAGCAGGAGGTGCTTCTAGTCCTCTGCTGCTGGTCACATGTTTAAAATAAAAAATAAAACTGCTTTTGGAATACAGAGTAAAAATTTTAAAATATCAATCTGTTTTAAATTGGCATACAAATATAGATTTGAAATTAAATCTTTATTATTTTGTGAAAATAAAACATGAAATGAGTGGATTTCTGCCAGTCACAGGCTGTGTCATGGCCTGGTAAAGGCCACCTTTAAGCTACATGTAATATCCCACCCCCATTGTGTTTAGCTTGTTAGTGGGTATGATGATAGAGAAGGAGGAGGGACAGAGTAGGTGTCATTTGCCACTGTGGAAATGCTCAGCAATGAAATTCTCTGAAAATTGAGCATGTGCAGAGTTGCCATTACAGCTGCAATATCCCTAGCTGTATTGTGGACATGAAGAGAAGAGGGAGATAGAGAGCAGCAGGATCAGCCAGAGTTTTTGCAGAACACAGAAAACAAATCTTATAGTGACTGAATATGAACAACATGTAATACAGCATTCATTGATCATTTCTTTGATGATGTGGGTTTACTGGCACTTTACGTTTTGGTTCATTAGCAAGGAAAGCAGCCACAGTGATCGTGGAGATTAAACCTGTAGGCTTCCTGAAGCTGTGTTCAAATCCATATATTAGCTACACCCAGACAAACTCCCCCCCCCCCCCCCTATTTTCTAAAGCAATGTTGTACTTGAACTGGCAGTTTATAAATATACAACTGTAATCATTTCAAAGTTTTCAAATACAATCATAAGGTGTTGATATATGCCTCAGACTTGCAGCAGACTGTTAAAGTGATTGTATAGGCTTGTTTAAAAAAAAAAGATTTTTATGCTTACCTCCTTTGTGCTGTTGGTTTTGCACAGAGCAGCCCGGATCCTCCTCTTCTTGGGTCCCTCTTTGCTGCTCCTGGCCTCTCTCTCCTGTCGCGTGCTCCCACAGCCAGCAGCTTCCTACGGTGGCACCTGAGCCAAGTCACAGCTTAATGTGTCCATTCAGACACGGAGACCCGGCCCGTTCCCCTACCCCCTTTCTCCCGATTGGCTGACTGATTTTGACACTTGCGGGAAACAATGGCGCCACTGCTGTGTCTCAGCAGATCAGGAGGATTGTCTGAGACAACTTAGACATGTGGACATAACTGGAGAGAGATGGGGCACAGGTTAGTAATTGGCAGGGGGGGGGGGGGGGCAGGGGCTGGGGAGGCTGCTAGTCACATAAGGTTTTTTTTTCATTAAGATAAAAAAAAAAAATTCTGCCTTTACAACTCCTTTTAACTTCTCTGCAAGAAAGAGAAAATGTTTCACTCAGAAACTGAAACAGACAACAGTAGGATATTCTGTAAAACAGCATTAGATTATTAGCCTCTGTCAAATAACAAACACACTATATACGTGTGTATATATGTATGTGTATATATATATATATATATATATATATATATATATATATATATACACGCGCACACACACACTATCTCACAAAAGTGAGTACACCCCGCACATTTTTGTTACCATTTTATTTTTTCATGTCACAACACTGAAGAAATGACACTTTGCTTTAATGTAAAGTAGTGAGTGTAAAGCATGTATAACAGTGTAAATTTGCTGTCCTCTCAAAATAATTCAATACACAGCAATTTAATGTCTACCAACAAAAGTGAGTACACCCCTAAGTGAAACTGTCCAAATTGGTCCCAATTAGCCATTTTCCCTCCCCGATGTCATGTGACTTGTTAGTGTTACAAGGTCTCGGGTGTGAATGGGAAGCAGGTGTGTTACATTTGGTGTTATCGCTCTCACGCTCTCATACTGGTCACTGGAAGTTCAACATGTCACATTGTGGCAAAGAACTCTTGGAGGATTTGAAAAAAATGAATTGTTGCTGTACATAAAGATGGCCTTGGCCAATAATGGCAAACCTTGGCACCCCAGATGGTTTGGAACTAAATTTCCCATGCTGCTTATGCACTCTGCAGTATAATTAAACATCATGTAGTTCTAAAACATCTGGGGTGCCAAGATTTACCATTACTGGTCTAGGCTGTAAGAAGATTGCTAAAACCCTGAAACTGAGCTGCAGCACAGTGGCCAAGACCATACAGTGGTTTAAAAGGATCGGTTCCACTCAGAACAGGCTTTGCCATTGTCGACGAATTTGAGTGCACACGCTTCGCATCATATCCAGAGGTTATCTTTGGGAAATAGACGCATGAGTGCTGCAAAGGTTGAAAGGGTGTGTGGTCAGCCTGTCAGTGCTCAGACCATACGCCATACACTACATCAAATTGGTCTGCATGGCTGTCATCCCAGAAGGAAGTCTCTTCCAAAGATGATGCACAAGAAAGCCCGCAAACCGTTTACTGAAGACAAGCAGACTAAGGACATGGATTACTGGAACTATGTCCTGTGGTCTGATGAGCCCAAGATAAACGTATTTGGTTCAGATGGTGTCAAGCGTGTGTGGCAGCAACCAGGTGAGGAGTACAAAGATAAGTTTGTCTTGCATACAGTCAAGCATGGTGGTGGGAATGTCATGGTCTGGGGCTGCATGAGTGCTGCTGGAACTGGGGAGCTACAGTTCATTGAGAGAACCATGAATGCCAACATGTACTGTGATATACTGAAGCAGGGCATGATCCCCTCCCTTCAGAGACTGGGCCGCAGGGCAGTATTCCAACATAACACCAAACACACCTCCAAGATGACCACTGCCTTGTTAAAGAAGCTGTGGGTAAAGGTGATGGACTGGCCAAACATGTCTTCAGACCTGAACCCTATTGAACATATGTGGGGAATCCTCAATCAGAAGGTGGAGTATCGCAAGGTCTCTAACATCCACCAACTCCATGATGTCGTCATGGAGGAGTGGAAGTGGACTCTAGTGGCAACCTGTGAAGCTCTGGTGAACTCCATGCCCAAGAGGGGTAAGGCAGTGCTGGAAAATAATGGTGGCTACATAAAATATTGACTTTTTTTCATCCCAATTTGGACATTTTCACTTAAGGGTGTACTCACTTTTGTTGCCAGCTGTTTAGACATTAATAGCTGTGTGTTGAGTTATTTTCAGGGGACAGCAAATTTACACTGTTATACAAGCTGTATACTCACTACTTTATATTGTAGCAAAGTGTAATTTCTTCAGTGTTGTCACATGAAAAGATATAATGAAATATTTACAAAAATGTGAGGGGTGTACGCTTAATTTTGTGTGTGTATGTATATGTGTTTTTTATATATATATATTAGTGTCTAATCTGCCTACCTAATAGAAGCCATAATACTCTCCACCCTTTTCACTCTCAACAAATAAATGTCATATGTGGAGGACTTTGTGTATTTTTTCCCTGCTGAATGTGCACTGCAGGAGGTTCCTGGGTTAGAGTGCTAGGGACTATGCGTGTACACCTGTCTTTTGTCAAAAGCATGTTTGGTTTCATAATGGTGTGAATAGTGGTCTCTGGTCTCATGGCTGGTGAGAAGAGCCAACGCAATGCTGTATATACTGAAAACTTAACTGAACTCTGCCTCAATATTCCTCTTAAGAGCCCTTAGCACTGATGCAAGCAGTGGACTGGCTCTTACGTGTAATTGGGCAACTTTTAAGATGCTTTGGCTTCATTTACAAGGGCATTTGGGGCTTTACACAATCATTTATAGTGTGGCTGAGATCACAGGTGATTGTCAGCCTGTCATTGATTTGTACAGGTTTCCTTACTGCAGCTGCTCACAAATGCCTCAGCTATCCACAGCTAGCATGAAGACGATAATAATCTTGTATACTTGTGTGGTTACCTGCTGACAGCCATGGGGCTTGTCAGCTGTCATTGATTTGTACAGGCGCTTTCTTCTGTGGCTCATAAACACTTGTGATCCCCACCACAGAGATATATGATTATTGGTGTACAGCCCTAATCGGCCCGAATGAATAAGGCCTTTTATGAGCAGGTGTTAGTTTTGAGAAATGTGCGTCCCAGGGCAGGCTACATTTGCATGCATACAGCCCTAGGTAATATTAGATTCTTCGCCTCTATGATTGCAAGAACTGAAATCCAATAAATGACATGAGCGGACCAGGGACAGTAAGGGCTAGTTGATGATGGTTGTTTTTCAGCCAGGAAATTAGGCTGGTTCTGTCTGATTGGCTGCAGCTTATAATGTAATCTGAAAGATGGTAAGAAAGTGCAGTGAGATCAGAGTAAACCATTTCAATACAGGAGAAGAACCTGTACAATTGCGAAAGACTGATGGTTAGGTTGAAGTTCAGCTTTAAGGTTTGTGGGTTAAGTATAAGGCAGAATGTTAAGACTCAACGACTAATTTTGAGATTACATACAGTGTTATGATTTAGGAAGGCTGATAACTCTCTTAGAGGGGGCATTGGGGTCATTTAGAACTTTGAGATTCTTATTCAGTGACGAAACTCAATACTAAGTAATTTACCAATGTAAGGAATATGATGATGGTCTTCAATTTTCTGGCTTCTCATTCTGATATGCAACGGCAACATGTCATTCAGGGTGGAAGAAACATCTTGTCCTGACAGTTGGGTAATGAGAGCCAATAAGATTTACCTTTTACAACACTTCTACACTTCTAAATTTGGTGCATCTGCAAAATATTGAAGAAAACAGAAGAGGCTTCTTAACCAGGTTCATTTTGCTAGGAAGACAAACAGGTGGGTAGCTATATATATTTTTTTCCATAGTGAAAAAAGTTATGCATTTCACTTTATCTCTGGTAGAAGGAAAAACATGTCTAGTCATATCCGATCCAATGCTGCTTGAAAGCTTTTACAGACTTCCATAACTCTATTGGAGTGGGACAGTGCTGGAATCCATAATGTACAGCATACCACAGCAAAAGGGCTGCCAGAGGAAACTGATTAAGAGCATGTAAATAAACCCCAAATGTAGTTTGAAGCCAACATATGCAGATGAGTATATCTTCTGTAGGCCCATTTTGGTGGGACAGGTGTTATATGGAAGCAAAGTAACTTGTTATGGTATATAGAGTGTCAAGCTGGTTCTAGCTTTGAATGTTCTTGCACCCATCCTCCTGATGATGCATGTCAGGTCCTTCCTTCAATGCTGTCAAGAAGCTGAAGCTCCAGAACCATAATTTACATCATTCTCGCCCAGGCAAAAAAGAAGGCAGGGGGTATAGTGATCTCTAAATGGAGACTAAAAGGTAAACACAAGAAAAAGGGTCAGCTTTTTTTATTTTAACACTGTGGTAGTGGGAAGAATACAATGGAGTGTGGTTATACTGTGTCTTGTATCCTACATTTATATGGCAATCAAGGAAGTCATATGTGCAGCAGTTGTATGTCTGCAGGAAGGTTGATTAGCTAGTTTTTAAGCTATGGTGCACCATGCCCATCATGCATGTTCCATATGCTACAAATATTATTTCATTAGTTTAACATATATTGCCCCAATGTCCAAAAAAGATTTGCTGATCTTGTTTGATAATAACTTCCTGTGCTGATTGTTATCAGTTAACTTGTTCTTTGCTATCTCCGATGGCTAGGTAATCGCCCCCCACTTTGTTATGGAGAACAAGAGAGGGGTGAGGTTTTGTAGTCCTATCACATTTCTGTTGAAATTTCTCACCATACAGAATGACGAGTGAGTGTTGCCATCTTAATACTAAAAGTGCAGCAGGTAAAAATAAAGCAAACACGGTTTGGAGAAAAGAACACAAATGCAGCCACCTTATCTAAATTTTGTAATCTGTAATATATTACATTTTTGTTTTGGATACAGTTTCAGTAGGGTCTTGTTCACACCAGCATACTTACCCCTTCTCATCTAATGCCGCGTACACACGACCGGACTTTCCGGCAGAAAAGGTCAGACAGAATCAATCTGTCGGATATTACGATCGTGTGTGGGCTCAGATGGACCTAGAAATTGAACATGTTTAAAATCTGTCTGACGGACTCGAATTTCTATTGCGAAAAGCGTTTGTGTGCTGGTCACACGGACCAAAAACGACACATGCTCTGAAGCAAGTACAAGACGGAAGCGCTCAGTGTGGTAAAACTAGCGTTCCTATTGAAGCTAGCACATTCCTAACGCTGCTAATTCTGTGCTCTTTTAATACAGCGCATTCTTTTCTTCTTTAGAATGCTAGAAGATTGAAGTTGTTTCGCTGCTCATATTCACACAGACTTCTCACAAACGTCTTTCTTCATTATCTTTCCTCATCTCATGACTAATAATCTAGTTTTTAAAAGCCAGATCTCCATAAATAACATTTCCAATTATTTTTTATACTCCTCTTTTTACATTTTTTTTATTTAATCAATATTTATTTTACAATTACTTGAGTTTCAAGTTACCACAATATTATTATCTTGTATTTTTTATTAACCTTAAGGAGGTTGGTGTCCCTTGTTAATTTGACATAGGGGGTCGTTTACGGAAGGCAAAATCCTTTTGCACTACAAGTGCAAAGTGCACTTGAAATTGCACTGAAAGTGCACTTGCTGTGGATCCGTGGGGGACATGCAAGGAAAATAAAAAACAGCATTTTAGCTTGCACATGATTGGATGAGAAAATCAGCAGCGCTTACCCTCATTTCAGATCTACCCCTCAGATTTACAGCGACTGCACTGCCAAATGCACTTTGTACTTGTAGTGCAAAATGGATTTGCCTTTCGTAAATAACCCCCTAGTCTTTTTGAAATGTACCTGCCTACTCAAACTGTCCTTTTTGAATAAAAACACATAGGAAAGTATTTAGTGAAAATAAAATATCCATTTATTCTGGTTAACAAAATAAAGAGGAAGGGAACACTGGAGAAACTTTTGGAATTTGTGAAGCCTTTTGGCCCCCAGGGCACACATCAAGTCAGTGGAAAACAAAATTGTGATCTTGAGAAGTCCATATAATCGGAAGCACAATCTGGTCCAGGAATCCCAAAGATCAGGACAAGCAGCAGATGACATATCTGTCCCCAGGCTGTGGTACTACAACAGCCTTCTGTCAGACCAGACTGAACCCAGGCTATCACTTTCTTCTCTTCGCTGCAGCCTTCCCTCCACGCATGCCTGCAGCCTTTCTTGGAGGCTGTGCCTCTGGTGGTGGACAAGAGGAGGAGAAGTAGGGGCTTTCTCATCTATATGGCTGTTTTCAGTGAGCTGGCCCCTCAACCCCTTCTGAAGTTGGGAGGGCTTCTCAGGAACTGGCTGGCTTCCCAAATGAGGGCAAGTGATGCCACCTCTCATTGTCCCCTTCCTGGGCCTTTTGGTGGTAATGCAGAGGGGAGGCACCTGTGATTGTGTGAGGCTCCTACTGGGCCCAGCCACCTTCTGGCTGCCACTGGGCACATCCTCCTTCTGCCTGCTACTGGTCATGGCCTCCTCCTGGCTGAGCCCATCCTGTGTTTAAAAAAGGGACATGTGCTTCATCAATCACACACAATTTTCAGCTCATGACATGACTAAATTGAATGTTAATAAATAGAAAAGGCTATCATTCTGACCCCAGCATTTTTTAAGCTGGTCGCCAACATTTTTGCCCACTACTATCTAGTGATATACATACATATGTTTGGTATAAAATCACTGATTTGTAAGCAATTATAACATCTTAGTTAACATCATTAATATTAGAATAATCGATATTTCAAAAAATGAATATACCTGGCTCCAGCTGGGTACATCCACCTCAAGGATGGAAGGGTCCGGTTGTTCCTGGGAAGCCTCTGCTGGGGGGGAGGGAAGGGTCGAAAGAGATTCCCACGCTTCAGTCTGGCCGTCCAGAAACCGCAGTTTGTGGAAGTACCACAGCTTGGGGACATAAACATCTGCTGCTGCTCCTGAACTGAGGGAAGCCTGGATCTACTTGTGCTCCCGCCTGTACATGTTCCTCAAGATCCCAATTTTATTTTCCAAAAACTTGATGTTTGCTTCAGAGACCCGAGTCTTGACAAATTCCAGATGTGTCTCCAGTGTTGCCTTCCTTGCTTGCGTATTATAATACAAACTGTGTTTGACCTCCCACAGATTTCTCATCTCCCTATACTTGTCAATAAAAATGCTCAAAAAATCATGCTCTTTAAACAGATTCTTTTTTTCTGTAAGACAATTCACAAGACAAAAGCGCTAATGTCAGTCCAAACTCTCATTATCTTATCCCAATATAGGGCACACACAAACACACACACATCGGACGTACGACGTGTGTTAGCTTGATATGACTAAAACAACAATGTCCATCTAAATTAGCCCACTATAGGCCTCAATCTGGGCCTAGTTCAAATGTTACCTTTGTTTAGAACACTCGTTACTGATGTTTGTCTGGCACAAATCGGACGTACGACCGGTGCGTATTAGCTTTATATACACTGCGCATGTGTTAAACTCTGCTTGCATCACCCACCCCTGACGTTCTTTTTGACGATTATTCCCCACCCCTTCTCTCTTCGGTGCGCAGTAGCAGTGTATTGAGAAAAATGGCAGAGACACGTGAAAGTAGCGTGGAGGAAAGCCCACAAACATCTGGATCCAGGAGGAGATTAAAGGCCACCAACATGGCCTTTGAGGAAATGGAAGAGATGGTGGGGATTTTAAGGAGGGAGGATTATGATGGGAAACATGGTCCATACACCCATCCGAATAGAAGAAAGGACGACATGTCAGCTGTGGTCAGCACCCTGGAACAGAAGTTTGGGGTACGCCGGACAAAAGAGCAGTCGCGGAAGCGATGGTCCGACATAAAACAGAGAGCCAGATCAGTATCACAACATCAAGAAAGAGCTTCAAAAAAGTAAGTACTTGTGTGTTCCTATAATGATGATTAATTTGCATTGCTGCTTCCGTGTGCTTTTCTTTACTATTGTACAGTTTGAAATGGCTACGTTCATGTTCGTGGGCAGTCAGTCATAGAAAATATTGTTTGTAGAAAACATCGTTCCGGTACTGGGTTATACCTACATTTTGGTCATGCTAATTTGTCCTGTTAAAAGAAGTTTAGGATATTGTTGTGTAGATGTCTTACTAGAATGAATTGCAAACTCGATTCAGTGGAATATAAGGAGAGGACACTCAGCAGCTGTTTACACATCTAGACTCACTAGTGTGGGACACCAGAGAACATTTTTTAGGGTAACCCACACAGATGCTCCAGGGTATACTTGGGGTGTCCCCATCTGTGAAACTTGGCCAAAAAAAGGTAAGTATTGCAGTTTGTTTAAAAGGGAATTTGAATCATGTCTTCAACTTGGATCTCTTCCCAAACCGACAATTGTATACCACTTCTAAGCAAATGTTTCATATTCCTATTTCTGGACACAAATATCTGTGTGCTAAGTATACCTTTTTGTTTCATTCTCATAGGGGTGAAAAGACTCAAACAGGATCCCAGGGACCCCCGACCTCGCCAGCCTGAATGGCAATTAAGCCCCAGCCCCCCGAGGATGTGGCGGAAGGAGAGGTGGAGGAAGTGGGCGACATGGGCACCCCACCAGGTGAGTGTCTGACACCCCAGCTTAAGGTGATCTATGTATGCCTAAATATTTCTAAATACATATTTTTACATCAATTTTAGGTGATGGCCTGGTTGTGGAAGGGGAAGAGGCGGACCCATTTACAAGTGACAGAGCCCAAAGACTCATTGCGCAGATCATGGCCTGGAATGGGGAGATCACTGCAATGAGCAATCGCCTGGACATCATGCAGCAGGAAATTAAGAACATTATTGATGTTTTGGGGAGAATCTAATCCCCTTTTCCCTAAAACAAGATTGAACATGTTTTTTCCTTTTTAGATGACCACATTCTGTGATTTTAAGTTTTTTAAATTTTTCAAAGCCAAATTTTGAAGATGCACATGGTGTGTTACATCAAACCATCTGACGGAAGCAATATCAAGACATTTTTGACACTATGTCTGATATTGCCTTCAAGTTTTATACATTGAACTTTGTACATTCCAGAGTTGTGTATGTTATGTTTTAAAACATGCCTGTTTCTAAAAAAAAATTTTTAAAAATGCTTAAAAAAATAAAATTATATTGAGTAAAAAAAATCTAAAACCCCCCAAAAAATAGGCCCACCTGACGAAAGATAATTTTGAGAATGTTTGCTTAAAAAATTATGTAGGACTCAACAGCACGATGTGGTTTATTTTGTAGTCCGCCATATTGATTGCTGTCAAACAGGAGGAACCAGCTGGCCATTATCCCAAAGGTATTCTCCACAACTCTTCTCGTTCTGGCCAGTCGGTAGTTAAAAGCCCTCCTCTCCGGGTGAGGGTCCTTTGGGGGGGGGAACGGCCTCATCAGGTGCTCGCACAGACTAATGGTTTCATCTGCAATGAAGATAAAGTGGAGTTCTTCCACGTTATCTGCATCAGGTGGCAATCCCAGGCCACCAGTCTGGAGACACTGGTAGAACTCCGTCTGGGTGAAGACTTCTCCATCTGGCCATTGTTCCCCATGTCCACATACATGAATTCATATTGTGCCGACACCACCGCAATCAACACTACGCTATTAAACTCCTTGTAGGTGGTACAATGTGTACATGTTTCCCATCTAATGCCCCTCCACAGTTGGTAAAGTCCCAATGGTCGGCAAAATGGGAGGCCACAGTCTGCCATTCCTGTGGCGTTGAAGAAAAGTGTGGAGTCAAACAAGAAAAAAAAATATAAGTACTTTTCCACATAACATTGCAAGCAGATTACACAAAAACATTCTTGCACAACATCAGTATAACATTTATTTGAAGGAGTATTTAAAAAGACAAAAATATAAGGCCCACTTATCAAATTCCTTACCCCCTCTGATGGCCCATTGATAAAATTGTATGAGGGGGTGTGGGGGGTTATAAATTAATTTAAGGACAGGCAATACATTTGGACACATTTTAGGGGATGTTTTTCGGGGAAAGCAGTACAATGGAGCTGACAATATACGTTGTTAAAGGGTCTAGGCCAGTGATGGCGAACCTTGGCACCCCAGATGTTTTGGAACTAAATTTCCCATGATGCTCCTGCACTCTACAGCGTAGTGGAGCATCATGGGAAATGTAGTTCCAAAACATCTGGGGTACCAAGGTTTGCCATCACTGGTCTAGGCTATAGGTGTATATGGGCCCAGGATAGCATGCTGGGGGGTTAGTGAAGGCAAATATGCATGTAAGCCAAAAAATGGAGTCTTAAAAAAGCTTCCAGCATGCATGAGGATAAAGGGGACATGCACAGCATATTCCAATCATGGTAATTAATGATGAAATAAATACAATACATTAGCAAACACTAAATACATATAATGTAATAAAGGATAAAACTTACCTTAATATCGTCCTTCTGCAGGACCTGAATTATGGCAGAACAGGTCTCTGAGATAATGATCCCCAGAGCCTGGGGGGAGATGTCTGTTAGAACTTGAGGTCATGCAGGCTTCTCCTAGTCACCAAGTACCGAAAGGTGGTGACTAGCCTTTGCTCCAGAGTGATGGCTTGCTGCATGCAGGTATCCTGCCTGCTGATATAAGGGGTCAGCAAAGCCAACAGACAGTGAAAAATAGGGTCCGTCATCCTGAGATAATTCCTGAAATCCTCCACGCACCATGGGTTCAAAATAGTCGGCTGGTCAGAACAAACTTACACGAATGCACTGAAGAACAGCAAGGCCTGTGAAGAGCGAGCTGAAGAACAGGAGCAAGTGGACCAGAACGCCCTGATATACAGGTACGAACTCACCAACATGCACTGAAAACCAGATAAAACCCCACAAGCAAAAACTGAACTGCAGTAAAAATAAGCTGGAGTCTGAAGATAAGCTAAAAAACTGGAGTCTGAAAAGTGTGAATCGTCTCTAACCAAACGTCTACTAACACGAGATAAACACGCAATCAGCAGAAGGAGCCCAAAGGGTTGTGTACTGAGTCTTGGGCTTCCTTTTTCTAGTCCCGTCATACGTGCTGTACGTCACCGTGTACTTTTGGAGTGATCATGTGTGGGCAAGTGTGTTCGTTCTGAGGTCCGTCGGAATGTCGTTGAAAAGTCCGTCAGAGTGTCAGACTAAAGCCGCGTACACACGGGCGGACTGTATGGCCAACTTAGTCCGTCAGACAATCCGACGGACAGTCCGTCCTACTTTCGAATGAACGGACTTGACCACACACGATGAACAAACAGTCCGTCGAAAGCTTGCGTGATGACGTGTACAGCACGTACGACGGGACTAGAAATAGGACGTCCAATACACAGCAATGCAACCTTTCGCCATGTAAATCCTTTCTGAGCATGCGCCATACTTAGTCCGTCGAACTAGCCTACTCACGAGCGGACTGTCCTCTGAAACCAAAGTTGGACGGACAATATTACGGAAATTCCGAAATACTTAGTCCGCCAGACTACACGCTGAAAAAGTCAGCTGAAGCCCACACACGAGCGGACTGTCCGCTGAAATGTGTTTCGACGGACTAAGTTGGCCAGACAGTCCGCCCGTGTGTACGCGGCTTTAGTCTTTCCCGGAAAGTCCGGTCCTGTGTATGCGGCATAAGAGTAAAATAAAGCTATATAAAGCTATATGCCTAAGCACAATTTTGCAACTTTCACATGTTTTAGTGAAATCCGTACAATTACTTTGTGCATCCAGATGGATTATACCTTGTTTTTTTCAGGACAAATTGGGCTTTCATTTGGTGGTAAATGGTAATGGATATCTCCTGATTTTGGTTTTTATCATCAAAGAAAACTGTCCCAAAATAGTAAAAAAAAAAAAAATTTATGAAATTCCCCTGCTTCTGATGATCGCAGCAATACCACATATGTGTATGTTAGTTGTTGTTTGTATCCATAGTACAGCTAAAAAATAATAGTCCGCAAATTTCCTTTTTTTCTGGGCTTTTTTTTTTCTTTTCATCCTACCTAAAACACACTGACACTAATTTACCCACCTCAATACAGGGAACTTTCACCCGCTTCCTGCCCAGGCCAATTTTTAGCTTTCAGTGCTGTCACGCTTTGAATGAGAATTACTCAGTCATACAACACTGTACCCAAATAAATTTTTTTCCACACAAATAGAATACCCACTGGGTATTTTTTTTTAAATGTGTTTTTCTTAGTTTGTTATAAAATGTAGCAAATAAGTAATTTTTCTTCATATATTTTGACCAAAATGCAATATACTGCTACATTTCTTTGGTAAAAATAACCCAAATCACTATGTTATTGGGTCTGTGTGAAAGTTATAGATTCTACAAGCTATGGTACCAATCATTGAAAATTGATCACACCTTATTTTCTGGTGAGCTATCTGATTTCTTGACACCTTAATGTGCCCAAAATGACAATTTTCTGGAAAGTAGACAGTCCAGGGTATTTAGTAAGAGGCATGGAGAGTTTTTGAAGTTGAGATTTTTTTCCCAAGTTCAATGAAGAAATTACATTTAAAAAAAATGATTTTCACTAAAATGTCAGTCAAGTTGTTTTTCACACATGGCATAGGCATACTTACAAATAAACCCCAAAACGTATTCTGCTACTCATCCGGAGTATGGCAATACCATGTGTAAGACTTTTTCACAGCTCAGCCACATAGAGAGGTGCAACATCCAAGGAGCATCTTCAGTTATGATCTACTTTAAGACCAGGCTTTCTTCTGACACTTTTTGTTTACAAGTAAAAATCTGTACTTTTGCTAGAAAATGATTTAGAACCCCCAAGCATTATATATATTTTGTCACAGAGGCCCTAGGGAATAAAATGGTTGGTTTTGCAAATTTTTATGTCTCACAGTATTTGCACAGGAGTTTTTCGAATGTAATTTTAGACACTAATGCATAAATGCACTTTAATCAATTTCATTGCTCACAAAGACCATATAATATTCGCATAGGGGCGTGGCTACATGGCAACTGGATTTGACGCCAAAACGGTGGCGGAGAAATGCGGGTGAGATCGCAGCACTGAGACACCCGTCATGCTATTCATTTTAAATGTGAAGACTATTTTGATACTACTGTGATGTAAGCGCATTGCTTTTAAATAAAGTGGGGTACCTAAAGGTTTTTACATTATTGGGGGCTCTTGACTTTTGTCCCTACATACGGAGATTGGTGTTGCATCTAGATGGAGTTTAACAATCTGTAGCGGCTCTTAAATATTAAAAAGCATGATCTTGCCAGACACGAGAGTGAATGGCAACAATATTTGGTGAGCTTTATTCTTAAGGCAGTGGAATCGCACAGATCACCTCAGTGGTGGATATATGGTATACTGTTTAAAAAATTTGAGCTACATCGATTTTATCGTACTTTGTTGGACTTGTTTGTACTTTTTTTTTATATATTATATTTTATATGGACATTTCTCATTTCGTAAAAAAAAAAAAAAAAATTCACAAGATTTGGATTTGATTTACTCACATTATTGCGCTACTGTGAAATGTGCATTTTTGAAGGCATTCAATTTCGCCTATTTTGTTTGAATATAATACCCACATTTTTGGTCAAATATAAAATATGGTTATGTTGATCATCCACCGGCAGACACCGACAGTTGTTGATGTTGATGTTGCAATGGAACACTATTGCAGATGTTTTTGTGCATTGGGTCAGATGTTCATGGAACACTTGGACAGGGACAGATGGTGCTTGGTGTACTGTGTTGTGATGACTGCATTATGTGTAACTGAATACTAAAATCATAAGTTACACAGAGCTGTCAGAGGCTGCAGCATCCCCCGCTCCCCCCCTGCACTGAGCTCAGCAGCGAGGAGAGCCGACAGACACGTGTCTGTTTGCACTGTGTGAAGATGATTGGACACAGCCACCTCGTAATCGGGAGTGCCATTCACAGCACCCATGTCCCGATCCAAAGATTACAGGATCACGCCACTGTGCAACCACCCATTTTGAGAGATGTACGGGTATGTCCACTCAGAACAAGGAAACTCCCACCTGTCCTTTTTTATACTGTATACATTGACTGGGTGGAAAGCAGTTAAAAAAAAAAAAAATTCTGTACTTTTATTTTTTTTTTTTTTTTTTTCTTATACGTTTTTTTTTTCTAACACACTTTTTATTTCTCTGCAAGGAGAGATAGAATGAATCTCTCTACTCCATTCACAGAAAGAGAAAACACGGGGACGGGCTTCACAGTGACTGGGATAGCCAATCAGAGGCTATCAGTTATCACAAAAATCGGGTGACCCAGAATCGGGAGTTCCAGGTCCCACCTGTTAGTACGGGATCCGGGGATCAAGGTGCAGAAAGCAGTCTCATTCATATCAGTTGGGATGCAGTAACTGCACAGACACAGCCAGTGCTCCTGACTTGACAACTGTGTGGATCCTCCAATGGATATCACATTGGGAGTGGCGGCCGGTCCATGTATGAGATGAATGGGACTGCTTGCATGCAATTGCACCTGTGCATCCCGTCCAGATGAAGCAGCTCTCATAAGTATGCTTGTGTGGACAAGGCTTTAAAAGTCTTAAAAGGAATTAGTGAAGTGAGATTAGAGATCATCAACATTTGAAACAATGTGTCTACTCTTCAAGTTCATATGTCCCTTCCCTAGCAACTTCTATTTCAGTCATAAGATTTTACGTCCGTTATTTTTTTGATCCCTTTGTTCTTTTGAAATTGAAAACATTTAATGGATCATGAATTAAATGTATCTGGGTCAACCAAGATTCAGTAGCAAAGCGTACACCTTGGTCTTCAAAGAGGCATCTGTGTCACAATAGTAAGTGTTGCTTTCTCTGGTGAACAAGGAGTTGTGGGAATGCAGGGATGGTAATTAAAAGACTTCATGCACAAAGGACTTTATTTTTCCTCCCCTAAATGCCTTTGCTCCTGACAAGAAAAAGCAGGTTAAAAAACTTGCCTAAAGCCACATTATGCGACTGGATTCCATTGGCCTGAATGTTCAGTTATTCTGGCCATAATGAACGCTGAAGCGCTAAATGCATCACAGGTGTTTTTTTTGCCCAAAACACTACTCTTCTAATATGCCTGTAAATGCCTATGTGTATATGGCCACCTAGGCTAACACAGATGCATTCACAGGCACATCAAACACCTGTAAAAGGGGTGTGTTTTTTTTAAGCCCTGGGTGCATGAGGCCTAATAGCTAAGATAGACCATCAGTTGAACCTGCTACTTTGCCCTGAATTGCCATTTGTTTTCACACAAGGGTGATTTCCTCACTTCCTGTGTTGTCACTAGCTAAGGAAGTAAGGTGAAATTTCGCACACACATACACACACACATAATAACCTATACTTACTGTAGCCAAAACAAGAAAAAATGTGTTCCAGTTGAAGCAACGCTCTAAATGTTCATCGGGGAAGTATTAAAGCATGTCTTATTTTTTTTTTATTTTTTTTTTTTAATCCCATCAAGAGTGCGAACATAGCTTTTCAGTACAATACAGTGAAAACCTCTCCCATTACACCTGGGGCAAACAGAGAGATGCTATCAATTAACTAAAGTCTATCTGACCTATATGGTGGCAGCCGAGACAGAGGCCTTGTTCACTCCATGTCCATTGAGCTGCTGCACACCACCACACTTGTATGGTGTAAAGAGGGCACATAAAAAAACAGCTGTGGTGGTGTGCAGAAATGCAGCTTAGCAGGCATGGTGTGGTTAAGCCCAGAAAGTTTGTCTAACAGTCACCCACATAACCCTAGAGTTAATTGTAAAGTGTTCTTGAGGTCTCAATTGTCTTAACACTATAAAAAATGTAGCTAAAAGCAGTAAAGCATTTCCTGTTGTGTGCTCTGATATTGAGGAATTCAGCTCAGAGATAGAAATGTTTTTGTTGGTGAGTCCGTGTCAGTAAGTCTGTTTCTCCAGTTTAGTGTTTTCTCAGAACTCCTGGCTCTCCCCAACAGTTCAGTTGCAGCACCTGCTGCATGGGCCCACTCCCTGGCTGCTCAATAGGGGGTACTCCAGACATCATGGGCTCCCTCACTCCGCAGAGACCTCCAAATTCCCCTCAGTCTCCTGGACTCTCCTAGTAGTCCAAGATCTCCCAGACTTGCTTTGCCACCTCAACTCTCTTAGCCCGATAGACATGGAATCTCTCCTCTAGCCTGGAGTGCTGTCTTTCAAAGCACCTGTCTCCTCACAGGAGCATACATCTGTTTCCAAACGGTTGCTCTAAACTATGCCCAAGCCTATAATTATAACCGCTGTGCACACCTGTACATTCAGTCTGCTAGTCTTCTGCAACATTTGGACTTCGGGTTGGTGATTTGTTCCCTCCCAAATTACCTATCCCAGGACCTATTGCAGTTGCACCAGTTAACAATAGCCCTCAACTAATTAAACACTCTGCCAACTGAAACAGATAATTTGCTAAAATGTATTTAGAACTCCCATCTTGTACACTACACAGTGACAACAGCAATGCCATGAATCTTGTCAACATTTCAGATACAAGGTTTTGGCCTTTCTTTGGGTACGGTTTTACCTAAACATATGTATGAAATTGCATTTACTGATTTTGGGGTCCTGATCTTTTTTCTGCTCACAAAATCTTCCAGTATTTGCTTAATTTTTGGTTACATAATTTTTTTGAACACAGTAGTAACACCAAATACCTTATATGAACCAAATTCATAATCTATGAGCATCTACTTGCTCCTGGAGGACTGGAGTGTACAGAAGTATATTCATGTAAAACACATACTCTGTTTTCTTGCTGTGAGCAGGATGTTCCCTAATGAGCAGCCTGGCCCCAATCCCGTGAGAACTCTACTAATGCACAGGGATCATTTGACAATTGTATTGCAAGAAAAATCTGCTTCTGTTCCTTAGAGCTTGTTCGCATTGTCCATTGAGCTATGTTTTTTTCTGCAGACCACTGAACAGTTATGATGTTTACTGTCAAGAACCAGAGAGGGATGTCCCATTCATGTGGGCTCTGAGTCCTGTACACCATGAATGGCATATTTTTTTCTTGTGTTCATAGCCAGCAGGGTCTGCATGCCCATTTGAGTCCAATAGGATGAAGGAGCTACACAGACACTCATCCTAATGTTGATGGGTACATAGTCTGCATTCCAGGCCACTCACCTTCCCTCACACACCTGTCATAATGAGTTGTGTGTGTGTGTGGTGAAACCGCCCAAATAGACCTCAATGGTCAGCATGCAGCACCTGCTGGCTAGGAACACAGAAAAAAACAGCCCTGTGAATTGTACCTTAACTGTCATGTACCTGGTGGAGATCGAGCTGAAGAGCGGGTTTCTCTTGCATCTCTTGTCCAATGCCCCTGATAGAGATGGCCGTAGATCACCGGACAGGTACTGGAAACTGGAACTCCGTATTGCTGGATCAGCAGGCAGAAGCATTGCCAGAACATAAGCCAGGGGGTCATCAACACCCAGGCAGAGCAGGTACAGGAATGTGAGGCAGAGACAGGATATAGGCTGGGTTTGGTACACAATTGGGCAGCGAGGTACAGGAGCAGAGTAAAACAAGCCAAGGTCACAGGTAGGCAGGCAGAAGGTACAGGAGAAGCCGGGTCAAACACAAGTATCTGGAACAGATGAAAGCACATGTTAACAGAAACAAGCTGAAAGAAAACTGTGTGTGTGTGTCATTGCTTGGTTTAAAAAGGCTGACTGTCGCCAGTGCGTGCACGCTCATGCATCAGCCAATACATGGATCTCCTCGTGCATACCTTGGTATGCCCCCACCTGCACGCTTGTCAACCAGGTTTCTCTTACACTAACACTTAATAGCATCTAGGCATACAAAGTTTGGTTATAAGTGACAATTATAACAATTGTTCAGACCATAAATACACTTTGGGTCTTAGATTCATATAGGGAGCACATAACTTGCATGCAAAATAAAAACAGGACTTGGCACAAGGCCCCGTGTCTTGATGATCCAAAATTAAAAACAGAAAACTCAAATATTAGGATGTTAATTCTGTGATGTAATGTTACAAAAATAAGACATAGAACAGTTCCTTTCTATTTTCGATACATTTGTCATTTGGGTTTAACTATAAAAGGCAGACAATTAACATAATTTAAGTATAGAAGCGTTTTGCTTCTCAGCACTCTGCAAGATCCTTAGTGGGACACTTGGGTTACAGCCTCTCCTGTATGCCAGATGTTTCAGATCACATGCAGAGAATCTTTGTGGTTGGAATTTGTTTGAAACCGATTGTTGATAGTCTCCTGAGACAGCACTGTGACAAATTGTATAATAAAAAAAGTTAAAAATAGCATATATTCCCAGGAAAGCCAACGTTCCCACAAGTCAAAAATCTGGGAAAATTGCAGACATTTTCTCTGACTGCTCTAGGCTTGTTTTGTTTTATCATTTTGCCACTGAACATTTCCGTTTAGTCCTTGAGTAATGTAACACTCCTGAGTGGTAAAAACAGTCATTTAACGGTAGTGGATATGGGCAAGAAAATGGACAATTCAACAGATTTCTGCCTTTAATAAAGCCCAATGCCAGCCCTTCATACAGGCCATGCAATATACATATATCATGTCTTCCTGCAATGTTCCCCTTGCAGAAAGCATATTGGCATATATTTTTTTTATTTAGCTATTAACTTGCGACCATTTAAGCTGGTTTCCTCCAACTTTCAGTTCACTTTCCTAAGCATCAACATAATTGCAATACAACCCCCCCCAAGAAGGAAGCCTATGTTCTGTTTTCTAAACTTGGGTGATGGAAGAGGTCCAATGGGAATCCTTATTTTTAATGTCGCACAAAGTTGTGGGTTAGGGACTATTAGCCTGTCATGGTTTTCAGATCATTGTAGAAGCCCAGGTAAAATTAATTAACATTTTTTAAAAATAATTAACATAACTGTCCAAGAAATTGTAGCTGTCATGTACCTTACAGCAGAGTCCGAAATGCTGAGGGTGGCCTCTTGCACGGTTCCGGTCCCAACACCCCTGGTAGTGAGGACAGGGAGTGCCGGGGCAACGAAAGGGTGCAGGTGCCTGCAGGCTGAAGGCTGGAGTTCGGAGATGTAGGATTCTCTCGGAGGAAGGCGTGCAGACTGATCACCAGAACTGTTCAGTGGAAGCCAGGCAGGTAAGTATGGATTCGGGAATACTGCAATGTCAGGAACAGGCAAAGGTTGGCAACTGGCTGGCAACAAGGTACATAAATGGAAGACAAGTTTTTAGTCAAGGACAGGCAGAGGTTGGCAACGGGCTGGCAGCGAGGTACAGAATCAGGAAGCAGAGCTGTAGTAGAGAATCCAAGCCGAGGTCTGTATAATCAGTAAAGGTAGATAACAGGCAGGGGTGATCCAGGAGAATGGTCAGGAGCAAGGTAACGGGTCAAACAGCAATCAGGAACAAGCTGAAGATGATCCAGCACTGGTATCAAGCAGAGACTCTGTTTATATAGGGTGCCATGTGCCAGGATTGGTGGACGTGAATGTTCATGCAGGTGTGTGCACACACATACACATTTGTGTGTATTGGTTCCGGAACTCGTTCGCCTCTGTCGGGGACACTGTGCACGGCCATTAGCATTAGCAGAAGGGAATTGGCCACTGCTGCACGGAGACAGGCATTAGCACTGTGAGTTCTCTGACAGTAGCATAAAAAAAACATGACCTGTAAAGCCCTAAATAAATAGGGAGGGCCCACTCAGACCCATCAGCTCCAGTGGATTGCGGTAATGCATTCACCATACATGCAATTATTTTTAACTGCACTCTATCACTCCCCAGAAATTCTGGATAAACCCTCTGCACATTCCTATATACCCTTTCTAGCTAACTTTGCAATAAAGAAACACAGATTTTTAGTATTGCCATACATGCTCAACCTGGCCAACTGTGTCAAAGTAATCCATCTATGACTAGTCGCTACCCTGCTCTGCAAAACTCAAATGCTACAGTGGACACAATGCCAACATGGGACAAATAGACACAAATTTGGGGCATGCCACTAGATTCAGGTCTGGTCACTGACCTGCAATGCAACAGAAATAAGCTATACCTGTACTTGGATCCCAAAAGCCTATACATGTATATAATCCATCAGTGCTGAAGGGGTGTACCCACATGTTAACATTAGAAATTCTGGATGAACCCTCTTTCTGTTGCATTGCAGGTCAGAGACCAGACCTGCACCTAGTGGCTCTCCCCCAAATTGTGTCTGTTTGCCCTATGTTGGCATTGTGTTCACTGTAGCATTTGTATTTTGCAGAACAGGTTAGGGACTGGCCATAGATGGATTACTTTGACACAGTTAGCCAGCTTGAACATGTATGGCAATATGTAGGAACTAAAAATCCCTGTTTTTTTTATTGTAAGGTTTGCTAGAAAGGGTATATAGCCGTGTACAGAGGGTTCACCCAGAATTTCTAATGTTGACCTGTAGCACCTAAAGGATTATGTATATACATGTATAAGCTATTGCGATCTGACAACACCCTACTGAATGTAAGCAAACAGCCTGCCCCTCAACTTACCCCAGCCTGCCATTGGACAATAAAGTAGCCACTGGCAAATTAAGTTTGCCTTTACCCCTGCATTGTTTTCAACTCCAATACCCCCCCCCCCCCATTCTTATGGCACAGTAAAGTCTAAAGGCATCAGATTATGAGGGCTGCTGAAACTTTTATTTAGATTAAAGAGGGATTCCACCTACAAAAAAATATTAAAAGCCAGCAGCTATAAATACTACAGCTGCTGACTTTTAATAAATGGACACTCACCTGTCCCGGGTTCCAGCGATGCCGGTAGCTGAGGCCGATCGATCGCTCGGCTCTCGGCTGCTGCCGCCACCATTCTAGGTGAGGGAATCAGGAAGTGAAGCGAATCGGCTTCACTTCCCGGTTCCCTACTGCGCATGCGCGAGTCGCGCAGCGCAATAGGAATTGTCCGCGCTGTCTCTGAGACCCGTGTGTGTCCCAGCAGACAGCGCGGCAGGACAGGAAATGGCGTAGACTCCCACGGGAGTCTATGCTCGGAAGTGGGTGTAAATACCTGTCTTTGACGGGTATCTCCACCCCCCTCCCCCCTGAAAGGTGCCAATTGTGACACCGGAGGGGGGGAGGGTTCCGATCAGCAGAAGCTCCACTTTAGGGTGGAACCCCGCTTTAAGACAAAAGGCAGGTTCAGTTTGCATGCTCTCTTACCAAAAACTGCCTGGTGCCTGCCTCTATCTGCTCTAACCATGTCTGATATGCAATTCACATTAGGCGCTATCTAGGCCATAACTACCAAAAGTAACCATAGACCTAAGATTGCTCTGATTACACAGTCAACTAGGACCTGCTGAATCCCTTCTTCCTTACTCCCACCCTCACCAGTCTCTGCTTCCTTAATATATCTCCACCTTAGTGCTTAGTGATTTTCTAAAAATGCTATGATATATAATATAATAAAGTGAAAGATGGGGCTGGCACAGAGGAATTTGTTGACCCTGCTGTCTGCTTAATTACATTAAACGGTACAGCATTATTCATTTACAGGATTTATATAATGACAGTTTACTCCATGCTTTGCAACATAAGGAAAGACAGTACAATTACAATACAGTAGGAATCAGAGAGCTTACAATATTATAGCATTATTTTAGAAAAGTAGAAGGCAGGGTTGTGCAGGGGGCCTAGGACCACTTGGACCCTAGCAGTTGCCCTATTTGCTCTTCTGAAAAATTCAAGGTGGTTTGGCATATTAAATGTATTTATTTAATTTGTAAATGTATCCAGCACTGTCTGCTAGATGGTGCTATAAGAGGTAGGAAGGATTGAGCAGGGCTTTTACGTAATTTTCCTAAGCTCCAGCAGCAGTACCAGGACAGGTTTGTTCAGCGCCCAGGGCAAGGATGTGGAGCGGGGCCCTCTCCCAAACTCCTAAAACATGCAGTAGAATGGGTCTACCACCCTGTGCCCAATCTCAGCCCCCTTTGCACCAGTTGCCATGGAGTGTTTACTACGCTTTTAGCCAATTGCTTGAATTCTAGCAAATAAGGTATGTGTGTTTTGTGTCTGCTGTGGGCAGATGGGGTTGAGAGTGGGCAATTGGAACATGTGTGCCATCAGTAGCTATCAGAGTAGACATGAATTTGCACCCTGATGGTTGCTAGCCACTGATCTGGGGTTTGTGTGTTGTGAAGAGGCAGCCCCCTAGTGCTGTGCCCTGGGCGGCTTCCCTTCTTGCCTATCCAGTATCCTGGCCCTGCCCTGCAGCTAAAGCAATGCACTGTCAATCTAAAGGGCTGTGGGCAGCGTTAAGTGTGACTATATACTGGCAGGGCTATACCCTGTTGGGCAGTGTATTAGTCAATTTGCACTTAATTTTAATGGTTCAAAGAATGCCAGGCAATATGGTCGGCACTCATGCATGTTCACTTCATCAAATCTGGCCCTCTGTGAAAAAAGTTTGGACCCCCCTGGTATAAGGTGTCAGCCTTTACAACTGCATTAATTAATCCATTATGACATATAAAATTTACAAGAAGTTGTATGATAAAATCAACTGAATTACATTGTTACTATAAATTATATTACGTAATTTACTAAAAGATGAGCTAAAATATTAACAGGGAAAGAAAAAACAAACTATGAAAACATATTGTTGCCATCAAGTCAGCAATAGAGGAAAAGTAAAAAAAACAAAAAAAAGAATTCCTAGAATATTGTCAGACAACATATGTATCAACAAAGGAAACATTATACACTGACGGGGTGATTTAGTAACATTGTTGAAGAAATCGAGGACATGAATGATAAAAATCACATTTACAGTATATGATGATATGTAACTCAAATACACCCTCTAGTGGCAAAACAACAAAATAAAACATCAATGCTAAAATACTGAATTCAAACAATATATGGAAGAAGCTGATTAGACATTAATAATAAATAGATAACATTTATAACAGAAACCTAAAATAGAAATGATAAAGGGAAGGATTTCTTTCTTTTTTTTTTTTTTTTTAATTAAAAGCTATACCAAGATGAAGAAAGATTACAGTACAAACTGGTAATACACAGTAGGGGCTTCTACCCAAGACTTCATATTGTAAGTCCAAAAGTAATTTGATGACTCCTTGTATATTAGCGTAAATTGTGTGTGTGTATTATGTTATAGGTACTCTATCCTTACTGCAGCACCTGTTTTGTACATGTTTACAACTATAGATCAGTTTAGTGATTTAATTTCTCATTAAGAAGCTTGGAGCTTAAATTATCCTTCAACTGTATGTATAACGTTTTATAATTTCCTATATCTGTTGTAAATGTTGAGAGATTATTATAATGTCTGACCTACAGTGGATTTACATGAATTATCCAGAATTAGGGTTTATGGCGTTAAAATTTTTTGTTAAGCACCCCTTTAAAATGTTGTGTCTGTACAAAAAGGTGCACATTAAAATACGGGAGAAGAAGTTTGTTATGTTGGTGGGAAATCATCCATTCAAGTCCTCTTTTGTTGCTCTGGCCAGTTTCATTGTTAATATCCTGCATAGAGTGATTAGGAAAAAAACATTGTAAAATATTTTATAAATACGTCTTCCCTGTGCCTTGAAATGATCAGAAAGCCTATAATTCCCTTTAACACTGCTTTTGTAGTTGAAGGTTGACATAGTTATGAAGCCATGAAGTCTGATAAAAACCAAACCAACATGGTCTGTTGTTGGTTTAGATGTTTTATTATAGATATCCATTTGTGCATAAAAGAATGCATACTACACATTTGGACAGAGAACAAAGTATCAACAAAGACTTGCAACGTTTGCTTCACATCCAACCACACCCCACAACAGGTATTGTCTGTACAGTATGTCCTTGGTAACTCTCAATGACTGTATCGTCTTACATTACTCTGCATGCCTTGCATGTCTATACACTACAAATAAACAATTTTTTAAAAGTAAAAATGTTGGTTTTACACATGTCTACTGTGCATAATTTCTTGCAAAGGCTTGTTACTATATTAATTCACATTGGTTCTCTTATACAGAACCTCCATAATTAGAAAGGAAAAATATTATTGCCACCTATTCCAATAGTAAAATTGTTATCTGCTTGTGGCCTTGTAGCAGATCCGCCAAATATATTGTATGTAACACAGACTACCCTTCCTGGCCTGTATAATAGGCTTCATCAGTATGAAAGATTGAGGTATTTGTCATATAATCCAATAGGTACAATTCTGACTGCCTTTGATTAAGTTAACTTCACAATACACTGCAGACAAGCAAGATGCACCTAGTCTTTATAATAGGCTTCAAAAGTATGAAAGAGAATTATTACAGTTACAATGAAGAGTACCAAAAAATAAATTATCGACTGCTTGCAGGTATGTAACCAGCACAGTATATTTGGTAAAAGCTGGAGGGGACTGCCTCTTCTATACTGGTTGAGTGTGGAACTGTAGCCAGTCCAGTACAATGTTTAGGACCTTGAAAGGACTGCCTGTTCTCTTACTGTTTGTACAATACACTGCCATGATATATGAAAGAAAAGATTGGCCAATTTTCCCTCCTTACGCATTTAGCAAAGATGACCTTCCTGGCTCCACTACCACCCGAGCACTTTCCTTCCCATAATGATCTGTGACAACATGCAGCTGGCAAGCAACTGCAAACATGTGGACCCTTTAGCTACACAGTATGAAATAGCAAAGAAGTGGCAGTAGGCTTCCTCGAGAAGTATAGCCCAACAGCAGGCTACAATGGGATCTGGATCTGTAGAACAAAAACCACGTTGAAGCAGATTGGAAGAGGCAAGTCTTGGGAGCTTGATCAGGATCCCACTGGAGCAACTAAGACAGGATTGTCCCATGTGAAATCAGATAACATGGGATTCCCCCAAGGTGTGAAGTCTAAGAGCCAGCCGTTATAAACTAGTGACACCCATCACAAGGGTTTAAGCTTAGCTGTGTGCTAATCCCAGGTTACAACTTCTTGGATCATCCTGCTTTAGGCCCCACTGGACCCCAGAGAACATGAATCGGGTAGTACATCTGTTGCAGACAATGGCATTGCAGACAAAATTGGAGTGGATTAGATCACCATTATATGGATCAGTGATGCATTTTGGATTTGTGCTGCCCTAAGCAAGACTAAAATCAGGCACCCCCCATCTAAATTTGTCCCTTGCCAGTCGCAGAATTTCGTTCTTGCCTCAGGGTCTGATGGGGAAGCTGCAGCCATTTACAATGAACAGCTATGGCTTCCTCATCAGACCCTGAGACATAATTCATCCAAGCGCCATATACAGAATTACTGCCCATGATCAGATTTTTATGGTGATATCTCACATGTGTGGGACGATCACTGCGTGTGTGACTGACACGTGCGTTTGCCTGTACACGCAACCACAGGACGGAGGGACTTAAATTTTTTTTAATTATTAAATTTTTTTAATTTTCACACTGTTGCTTTGATTTATTTATTTTTTGATCACTTTTATTGCTGTCACAAGGAATGTAAACATCCTTGTGACTGCAATAGGCATGTGACAGGTACTCTTTATGGAGAGATCTGAGGTCTATATGATCAGTGCTTTTGATTTCTTTAGATCAGGGATGTCCAAACTTTTTTCAAAGCGGGCCAGATTTGATGAAGTGAACATGCGTGAGGGCTGAGCATTTTGCCTGACCTTATTTGAACCATTAAAATTCGGTCTAAGTGTGTTTGAGCACTAATACACTGTCCAACAAGAATTATCTTGCCTTTGTGGCTGTGTGTGAGTAAAGGGATGAGCTTGGGCGTGTTATTTGGATATACCGTATTTATTGCTGTATAACACGCACCTTCATATTAAGAGGGAAGTTTCAGGGAAAAAACTTAAATTTTAAATAAAGAAGTATGAAGAAAAATAAGGGTCAGTGCCCATCTGCAGCCTCACAAGTGCCATAAATGCAGTACCACCATTGCCAGGAATGTAGCCCCATCATTGCCATGAATGCAGCACCCACTATTGCAAGGAATGCAGCACCCCTTTGCCATGAATGCAAACTCACAATTGCCACCAGTGTAGCCTGACTGATGCCCATCTGCAGCCTTGGAGGTGACAGGGAGGGGGGGGGGGGCACGACGAGCGCCAAAAAGATTACATACAGGAAAAACTCTTGCTTTCTTGGCCTCTTTAATAGAAAGTCCTGCCTCCTTTGATGGACAGAACAGTCGTCCAATGGCAGCGCCGGAGATGGGACTTCCTATTACAGAGGCTGCCGTGTAAACAGGAAATACGCCTGTGTGTACGGGACTCGTCCCTCCTCCTCCCTGTCCCCTCCAAGGCAGCCAGCATATATATATATCTTTTGTGGCCCCGGCGCTGCGAGATCAGGCGGGCCATTCAAAACCGGAATGCGCGCCGCAATTGGCCCGCAGGCTGGACTTTGGACATGCCTGCTTTAGATTTTTCAAAACTGGTGCTGATGGTTTCGAGTAAACTGGAAGTGATGTAATCACTTTTCGGTTTACTGTTAAGGACAGTCGCTCAAAGCTGATCCCAGCTTTGAGCGACCAGTTGATTGTCTCCCGGTGGGACTGGGTACCGACCCACTGCTTGTAATCGCAATTGAGTGGCTAGTAATCCACTCAGATTGCTATTAGAAAAGAGCCCACTGCTGGCTCTAAAATACGACACCGGGATGATACCTGCAGCTGCATACAGCATCCCAGAGCAACCACCAAAAGGACAGGAAGTGGTTAAAAAGCCACCCCTGCCCTTCTGCCTGGGGTCGCCAACGCCCCCCTGAAAAATGTCACCAAGGCAAACATCCCTTATATGGATCAAAGGTTCGGGCTGGCTGCAGACACAAAGATTTATGATGCACGCCAGAGGTCATGGCAGGCTGCAGACGTGGAAAACCAGGATACAAGCCAGAGGTCAGGGCAGGTAGCAGACACAGACATGGGTACAGGGAGAAGACTACTGATTAGTGCTGCTCTGATTGTGACTGAAACTCCCCTCAGCCCAAGGAAGCCGTACTGAGAGGACAAGACTCCAACACAGTAATTTTTATGTGGTGTAGGACCTGCAAAGAGTCTTCAAAGAGATCTCTTGACCACGACCAAAACTTGCTGCTGGACTAGAAACTTGTTGAGAAATTTTTGGAAGGCTGAGTTCAGGTTGTCAGGTAAACAATTAGCACATGTTTTGCACTTGAGGATGGCGAAGGTAAAAGCAGTAACCCACTCATCAGGAATGGTAGTACTTAATTTTGCACATGCAAAAGGCAGAAAGGTGGTTAGCACTAAACATTGTTTTAGAGTTGTGCAGAAACCCAAAATATCAGTGCAATTAAAAGTAGAAGACCTGCTTGTAAGACTTCCCTGGAAATGTTGTAGCATTGTGCATGCTGCAAGACAATAAAATGTATTATCCAGCTAGTGTACAACTTTATAAGCTGCAACACCAGAAATTAAATATGTTCAAATTACTATTATGCAGCTCAGCTGGCTCAACTCACCTTATATCATGCGAAAACGGAAATACCGCTATGGGTTTGTCTAGAGGCTGTGGACGCTCACCCTATAACCATATCTAATCTCCTATGGCTCTCCCCCACACAGAGAGGCAAACCCACCAATCCGGTTACGTTACACTCCCTCAGAGTCTGGGACATGACCCACAAGTCCTTTCGGCTCAAATCTCAGCACCTACCTTTACTCTCCATTTTTGGGCACCCATCATTCGCCCCGGCCTTCTCCGAGCCAGGCCGGTTCGCGGCGTGGTCTCGGGTAGGCCTGGACCGAATTTGTACCTTAACGAATAATGGACGGATCAAGGCTTCCCCATTTTACAAGCCCAATCTCACATTCCCAATGGGGAATGTTTCCGCTACCTACAAATTGCCCATTTTGTTAATTCGTTACCCAAACCCGATAACGCACATGACTACATGTCAACCTACGAGAAAATATGTGATACTGACCCACACGCCCCTGGTATTATCTCTCTATTATATTCCCATTTCACTTCTCCCCCCGCACCCCTCCCACCTTACGCCACCAGATGGTCCGCAGACCTCAATATAGAACTAGATGCTGATTCATGGACTATGATCTGGGCCAACACAAGTAAAGCCTCCCAAAACGTTATTGCCTCAGAAGCAAATTTTAAAGTTCTCATGCGGTGGTACCTGGTCCCGGCAAGAATAGCCAAGTTTGTCCCTAGTTATCCCGTTACATGTTTTAGGGGTTGTAGTGAAGCAGGCACTCATCTCCATATCTGGTGGACGTGCCGGGTTGTCCAACAGTTTTGGGCAACGACGTTCCAGATGGCGTTAGTACTCTTGGGGGACCCCTTGTCACCTGACCCGACTTTGGCCCTACTTAACCTCACGCCCCGAAATTGTACTCGAAGTCAGCTATCCCTATTTCTCCAGCTAACCACAGCAGCTAAACAAACGATTGCTAGAGCCTGGAAGACCCCGACACTCCCTGTAGCGGAACTTAAGAACAGGGTCACACAGGCCATGATCCATTGCAAGATTGAAGCGAAAGTTTTAGACCGTATGCCCCGATTCCATAGGGTTTGGCAACCCTGGATTCGACATTTTCTGCCCCCTGATTTAGATCCCAACCTCTTAGAACCCTGAGCTACTCTTTAAGATAAGACCACCTCCAACGCATGGCGGCCTGGGTCCGTGCGGGCCGATTGACCAATTTTCCTTCTTTTCTCCTATGCCTCTCTCTCTTCTTTCCTCTCCCTTTTCCCCTTTTACTCCTATCCTTATTTCCAGTCTACCTGCTCTTTTTTCCTTTTTCTTTCCTATACCTGAAAATTCTGCTCTCGCAGTACCTGTATTCCCCTGTACAGTATGTTTTTTTTCTATTGGGAGTAACCTATCTCTCCAACCCCGGGGACTCCGGATAGTTTGGGTTTCTGACTGTTTTATTAAGCAATTACTCTCTGCCTTGATTAGAGAGACACGTCCGTATTTTTTCCTTGCAATTGTTTTATAAAGAACGTGTGGCACTAACACGGTCATTTTGTTATATATCCATTGTAACATTGGAATTTTTACTGTAACGTACTGTGTAAATTTTCTGTCACTTGATAATAAAAAATGTAAACGAAAAAAAAAAAAATATGTTCAAATTGTGTTTTAAAACAGCATTATTCAATTCACTGGGATACTTTTTCCTACTGCTTGCTGAGATCTTGATCTAATTTCTCCATATTTTATGTCCCTACTCAGTAACACAACCTACTCATGCCCATGGCAAACCTTTACAATCTTTATTTGTGTGGGTTAAAGTGTCTTTGCATTACCAATACACAAAAATACCCTAATCACATAAAAAAAAAAAAAAAAAAATGCTGCCAAAAATATCGTTGTCTTGGACAATAACAGATCACTAATCTTGAACACTTCTGTCAAGTTTTTGTCCTTTACTTATTCCATAATGGTCTAAGTGTACCATGTTTCTTTTTTTATTCTCTCTTTTCATGCTACCACAATATCTTTTACTGGGTGTATTTAAAAGCAGCAGATGCACACTTTTTAATCTGTAACCAAAATAGCTGTTTTGGGTTGACATCACTTATGTCTTGGGAACTTTTGTAAGTAATGTAGAAATAATAGACAACCTGACAAACTCAAGTAGTCTTTTGTAACATGCAGAAGAGTTAAAATAACTGCAAAACAAATAAATCATAGGGACATCATATTTAGCCTTTGAAGGATCTTCCAGATAAGCTGCAGTCATTTGGCTGATTCGCCCATCTGTGCGGTTAGGTCACCTTTACCAAAAAACAGCCTATGCAGATAAGGGACGTCTATAGATAAAAGCAAACTGTGCAGCTCTGACAGTTGAAGTTCAATAATGCTATAGCTTACTATAGCTGAAGGCTATTTATGTACCTCAGTACCTAATGAAGTCTGACTGGAATACTCCCAGGACATTGCTAAGTGAGGTCTAGTCGTTACTGCTCACCTCCACCATCACTGGAGTGAGTTCTAAAAGGCTGAGCTCAGAGCTACTGCATCAGGAGAGAAAGAGTATGTGAAGGAGTTGGAATCAAAGAAAAAGCTTGCCTGTGTAGCGCTACTTTCAGAGGAGCCACTTGAGGATCTTTGGTTCTGTACTCTGCCTCTCAACCCCAAGAACAGTCTCAGCCCCTCTGGCACACCTGACAATAGTGTTAGTGCAAACACAGTAATCACAGACGCATGTTTACTGTGAAATCTCTGTGAAAGCGGTAACAAACAGTAGACGTGTAGTTCAAGTAGATTAACTGTAGAACAATGACTAAAGATCAAGAGCAATCTAACTCATTGGTACTGTCAGGATGCTTTCAGGGAGTTCCTTAATAGTGAATAACCCCAAGAGCGGAGGTGAACACTTTAGTAATAACAAATCATAAGATGGCAAACTCTATAACGGATTAATCACCACTTTACTTGAATTTGGCTCTGAGTCCAGGCAGGAAGAGAGCAGAGGAGTGACCCGCACTTAAGTCAGACCTTTGTCTTCTGTTCCCTGTTCCCACAGGCCCACAGACTATAAACACAGCATTTAGTTCATTGGTCAATGACCATAATAACTTCAGTCCCTTTGAAGAAGGAGGCCTTGACTCTTCGGCTAGCCATTTTAGTTGGTGCACTTTAAACTCCTATTGGGCAGAGTATAAATGCAGTATGCTGGCAGTGTCTGGATAACAGGACAGACACTGTAAATGCTTAACAAGACATTCGTGTGACTCAGGTTCTGGCAAGTTTGAGCAGAGTAATACCAACACTGTCTGCATGCAGCGCTGTCTGTCTTTGCTTCCTCCAAATGGACAAGTACCAGCTCATCAATCCCTGCGGTCAAGGCCCAAGCAAAATGTCCTAGAACACACAGGCTCTTCAGGTAGCCTGACTGGCTACCTCACAACTGGACGCTTCATGATGATAGTGCAGGTGCGCCTGGGTATGCACCTGAGATCCTCCTCTCAGGCAGGATGTCCCCCGACTGGCTGTGGATGCCTGGCAAGAACAGTACGCCAACCTGGGAGGCAAAACCTCTCCCCAGATCTGGTCTTCTCCTCTGCCTCTGGGTATCTGACTAGCTCCCAGTCAGCCCCTGGTGTCCTTTGCTGCTTTTTCCCCAAAGCATGCAGGGGTGTGTAGTCCTGTCCCCTTAGGAAACTATTGGGCTGTTTCCTATGGAGAATTTGCTCCTAGCCAGGCCAATTTGTTTATGGTTCTATGGGAAAACGATACTTTGTTTACAGGTGGTGATTCTCGTCTCCTTTTTAGTCATTGCTATATTGATGATGCCTTCTTTTTATGGAAGGGGGACGCAGAGTCACTACGTGAATTTAGGAATTATCTGAACTCCAATCAGTGGGGGGTCAGATGTACGTATGTATGCATATAGTGCGTCCTCAGTTTCCTTTTTAGATTTGGTTATTTTTAAAGAACAGGACCAATTGCTGACTAAGACCCATTTAAAATCTACTAACAGGATTGGTTTTATCCCAATAGAGAGTTGTCATCACCCTAGTTGGCTTAAAGCCATACCAAAGGGCCAGTTCCAGCGAATTAGAAGAAGTTGCTCTAAAACTGAGGATTTCACTTTACAAGCTCAAGTTTTAAAACAACGATTTGTTGAAAAAAGGCTATAATCAGGGAAATGTAGATCAAGAATTGGACAAAGCCCTGGATATGGATAGAAATCAGCTGCTGGTTACTAAGAATAGAGCACTCAATGAAGATAATTTGTTTGAGTGGGCCTTTTATCACCACTTTTTCCTCTCAGTATTGGTGGGTTAACAAGATCGTTAAAAAGCATTGGCAGATTTAAAAAAATTATAGAATTCTTGGCTTCAAACTTCCGGACAAACCTAGTGTCATTTTTAGGAAAAGCAATAAGTTCAGACACACTGGCACCTAGTATAGTGAATCCTCCTCCCCCGGGAGTTAGTATGTTTGGGAACCTAAAAAGTTTCTTTCCATGTAAAAGATGTAAGGTGTGTAGAACATCTAGAACTATTAAAACCTAATCTTTTTCTTCTAAGATTACATCTAAAAATATGAAATTAATGACTTCATCACCTGTAGCACAATAGAGGCCATCTACCTGTTAATTTGTCTGTGTGGTCTCCAAAATGTTGGGAGAACCACGCGGGCGTTGAATATTAGAATTGGTGAACATCTATCCAATATCCGCAAAGGATTCAATGGCCATAGCGTATCTAGACATTTTTGTGAATGTCATGGCAAAAATCATTCTTCCTTACATGTTATTGCCATTGAAAAATATACACGTAACTGGAGAAGCAATAATCCTAAGAGCATATCTCACGAAGAGAAAACAATTTTTGACCTCCAGTCATATAGCCTCTTTGGAATTAACGTAGAATGGGATATCAACTGTTATATTAATAACGGTTGATATTATTAATATATCTGTGAATAAGGTTATTCATTTGGGGTATGACAATAATTTATCCCATGTACACATTTGGATGCGTGTGTCTTCCCCCCCGAGTTTATAGGCTTACCTCAGAGTGGCAATCACTGTATGAATAGAAAACAAGTTGGGGGTCAATTCTATAGGTCAGGGGTGTCCAAACTTTTTTCAAAGAGGGCCAGATTTGATGAAGTGAACATGCGCGAGGGCCGACCATTTTGCCTGACATTCTTTGAACCATTGAAAATTCGATCTAAGTGTGTCCATCCGAGCACTAATACACGGCCCAACAATAATTCTCTTGCCATTGTCGCGCTCGTTCCCAACACACAGACGAATGCTCTGCACTTAAGGGGGTACCGTTAATTCTTAATGGAAAATGTAGATGTAGGGTGCTTTTGGTGCAGTGCAATTAAAAAAAAAAAAAAAAAGCTTGGAAACTTCTTTCCCTGCATTTTTGTGAGTAGGGAAGTCCATTGAAATTAATGGGCTGCCCTACACAGTATGCAGCCACACAGATGTTGCATTTACGGGCTTAAAACAGGTGGTGAGGAGGCAACATAATGCCTCTTTACTGCCATTCAAATGCCTCTGAAAAGAGATCTGTGCATGGATTGCTTTTCAGAGGAGCAGCAGTCCTGGCTAATATCACACACAAGCCCTACAAAAGCAGTTTTGATGGTATAAGAATGGGGGGGGGGGGGTCCGGATTAAAAGTAACATACACACAGACACATGCAGACACACATACAGACGAATGCACGCCACACACACATACAGACACATGCATACACATACATACAGACACATGTGCACACATACTTACAGACACATACAGACATACATACATACATACACACACATGCATACAGACACATGCATACAGACATACATACAGACACGTGCACACACAGATACAGACATACATGCACACACATACAGACACATGTGCACACATACATACAGACACACCCATACATATACATGCGCACACACACAGACATACAAACAGATACATGTGCACACACACATACATACAGACATAAATGCACACACATACATACAGACACATGTGCACACAGACATACAGACACATGTGTGCACACACACACATACAGACACGTGTGCACACACACACATACAGACATACATGCACATACATACACACATGAATAAAGCCCTTTTTAACACTAATTTAGCTTGTAGCATAGTACTGTACCTTTGCAGCTTCCTCATTCAGCCGGGTACTGCACTGTAGGGGGGGAAGCAGAGAGCACAGCACACTTGTCTGCACTTTACTTTCACTTTTAAAGCTCACGGAGCTCCTCACAGTGCCGGGGATCAGGCTCATCTGACAGTCCTGCTCCTGCAGCACACTAAATTGAGAAAGACCAGGTGGGCCATTCAAAACCGGACCGCGGGCCAGACTTTAGATATGCCTGCTATAGGTGATAACTATGTAAAATATATATATATATATATATATATATATATATATTCTAAAGTTTTAAGATTTTGAATGAATTTTAATCTATTTTTGGGGTAATTTTGTTGGTAATATTGTTGGTTCATTGATTAGCAATATCCCAACAAATAGTTGCTGTTTTTAATAACTTAAATATTTTATTAAAAAAAGTTTTTTTTTTAAATATGAATAGAGGACCTATATTGTATTATGTTTAAATTTGTACTGTATGTGCTGTGAATCGCAACAATTTGGTTTTCATGGTGACACAGGGAGAGCTTTTATCAATTGGCTACTTCCAGTGTCCTGCCTGCCCAGTTCAGTATAAAATACGTGGTGAGTGACAGCTTATGATCACCTCCATTCCCAGACGATGCTTATTACAGGGAAATGCGTCGGGTGGAGCAGCTATCTGTAGTGCCACCACGTTCCAGCCTGCAGGAAAATTTGGTCTGTAGCTGTGTTCATTTGGTTATGCTGCACTATTTTGATTGCAATGATTTTGGAAACTAAAACTTTTTCACACTTGGTTTTTTTGAAGCATTTTAGCACTAGAAATAGTGCCTTTAAAGTGCCTGAAAACCACCTTCCATTCATTTTAGTGTGACTTTTCATACTGAGATGGTGAGCTTGTGGGACATTAGGAAAAGTCCTGCAAACAACATCTTTGGGACCATTGAAATGAATGGGCATTGCTTCTGAAAAGTGCTTCAGAAGTGCCGCAAAAAGGGCTTCTTAACCCCTTCTTTGGGGTTAAAAGCGCCCTGCAAATGCCAAAAAAAAGCGTCACAAAAGCACCGCTTAAACTGCACTAAAACGAGCGGCGCTTGCAGTATGAAAGGGGTCTAAGCCCTTGTACACACGGTCGGACATTCTGACAACCAAATCCGTTGGATTTTGTCCGACGGATTTTGTCCGAAACTGTTGCATACACACGGTCGGACAAAGTTGTCAGAAAATCCGATTGTACATAACGTGATGACGTTATTTTGTTACGACGGGACTACGTTCAGGCTAGTAGCCAATAACTTTGGTCTAGGAATTTAATCTGAGCATACGTGGCACATTGTCCGTCGGAGTAGGCTACACATGATCGGAGTATGTCCGAGCGGAGCATTTTGTTGGAAAAATTTACGGACAAGTTGGAAAACTTGGTCTGTCGGATACTCCGACGGAAACAGTCCGATGGAGACCACACACAGTCAGATTATCCAACAAAACGGTCCGATAGGACACATTCCGTCGGAATCTCCAACCGTGTGTACAAGGGCTTAGACCTCTAATGTCACCTCTGCACTTTATTGAATTTAATCAAGCACATGTGCAGCAGAGCCCAGGATATATGGAGAGGTCTGGGAGTCTGTTTACAGGTCCATGCTGCCGCGGACATGAATCTTACATTGGTGGCAGTGAAAGGGTTAAAAACTGCATTCATAGATTCATGTTAAAGAGCACTTATATATTCCCCTCTGGGTGATCTATGTATATTACAAAGATTTTTACAAACTTTGTTGCAAATTCCTTTTGTTATTCTGAAGAAATCTCTGTGGTAAAGTGAATCTAATGGGAGTGATTTCATATATATCTATCAGCTGCTGCACCTGCAGGGCACTAATGAGTAAAGCTACTGGGCCTGCATCCCTTTTAGATGCGATTTCCTATTCGGAGAATCTCACCAAAAATTACTTTTTTGTTGCAGGGGGTGCCTGAAATCTGACTTGTATCTTAGGCTGCTTTCACACTGGGGCGGTATTCAGGCGTTACAGCGCTAAAAATAGCGCCTGTGTAGCGCCTGGAAAAAAACGGCCCCTTTCACTCCAGTGTGAAAGCCGGAGGGCTTTCACACTGGAGCGATGCGCTGGCAGGACAGTGAAAAAAGTCCTGCTAGCCGCATCTTTGGAGCGATGAAGGAGCGGTGTATTCACCGCTCCTAAACCGCTCCTACCCATTGAAATCAATGGGACACCGCGGCAATACCGCGGTTTAACCCTTTTTCGGCCGCTAGCGGGGGTTAAAACCACCCCGCTAGCGCCCGCAGACCGCCGCTAAAACGACGGTAAAGCGCCGCTAAAAATAGCGGCACTTTACCGCCGACGCCGCTCCCGCCCCAGTGTGAAAGCAGCCTTAGTGCAGACTTCTGGTAAAATCAGTGAGCCAATCACACAAGCAGGAAATTATGTTTCTGGGAGGCGTTCTGTACACAGAACACCTCCAGGTAGCCATATTGCATTTTACAGAAAATTACAGAGCTGCAGATTGAAACGGAAAGATAAATAATATTACGTGTGTTTCAATAGTATACGCTATATTATTTCTTATTTATTTGCTATTTTTCCCCCCCCACATTTTTTCCCTTTAACCACTTAAGCCCGGACCAATTGTCAGCCTAAGGACCAGAGGTCTTTTTACAATTTCGCACTGCACTGCTTTAACTGGTAATTGCGCGGTCATGCAATGTTGTACCCAAACGAAATTTGCGTCCTTTTCTTCCCACAAATAGAGCTGTCTTTTGATGGTATTTGATTGCCTCTGCAATTTTTATTTTTTACCATATAAAAGGAAAAAGACTGAAAATGTTGAAAACAAAAAAAAATATTTTCTACTTTTTGTTATAAGAAAAATCAAATAAACTCAATTTTAGTCATACATTTAGGCCACAAAATGTATTTAGCCACATGTCTTTAGTAAAAAAAAAATGTCAATGTCAAAAATGTCAATAAGCATATATTTATTGGTTTGCGCAAAAGTTATAGCGTCTACAAACTAGAGTACATTTTCTGGAATTTACACAGCTTTTAATTTATGACTGCCTATCTCATTTCTTGAGGTGCTAAAATGGCAGGCCAGTACAAACCCCCCCCCCCCCCCGCAAATGACCCCATTTTGGAAAGTAGACACCCCAAGGAAATTGCTGAGGGGCATGTTGAACCCATTGAATATTTTTTTTTTGTCCCAAGTGATTGAATAATGAAAAAAAAAAAAAAATTTACAAAAAGTTGTCACTAAATTATATATTGCTCACACATGCTATGGGCATAAGTGAAATTACACCCCAAAATAAATTCTGCTTCTCCTGAGTATGGGGATACCACATGTGGGGGACTTTTTGGGAGTCTAGCCGCGTACGGCACCCCGAAAACCAATCACTGCTTTTAGGATTTCTAATCCTGCGTACACACGTAGCCGTCTATCCGACGGACTTAGTCTGGCGTACTTCACGCCAGACTGTCCGTCGTACTTTCCGAACGGGCTACTTGCCCACACACGGCACTTTTTCAGCGGACTAATATGGCGTACTAAGTCCGCCGTACTATCCGCCCTACTGAACGGACTCGCCCACGCACGCGGAGGAAAGTCCGCTCATTTCGAGTGCGTCTCCAGGTAGGCGGGGCCCGCAAAGGAAACGTCGCTGGCCCCGCCACCTGGTATGGACTTAAAGGGGAACCCCAATGCCGAAAAAAAATCTGCGTGGGGGTCCCCCCCAAAGTCCACAACAGACCCTTGTCCGAGCACGCTACCCGGCCGGCCAGGAATGGAGGGGCGAGCGAGCGCCCCCCCCTCCTGAGCCGTACCAGGCCGCGTGCCCTCAACATGGGGGGTGCCTTGGGGAAAGGGGGGCCGCGCGCCCCCCCACCCCAAAGCACCTTGTTCCCATGTTGATGAGGACAAGGGCCTCTTCCCGATAACCCTGGCCGTTGGTTGTCGGGGTCTGCGGGCAGGGGGCTTATCGGAATCCGGGAGCCCCCTTTAATAAGGGGACCCCCGGATAACCGGCCCCCCACCCTATGTGAATGAGTATGGGGTACAATGTTCCCCTACCCATTCACCTGTAAAATAAAGTACAAAAAAAACACAACACACAAGATAAAATAGTTTATTGCACAGCTCCGGGGGGTCTTCCGTCTTCGGGGGTCTTCTCGCCGGACTCCTCCGCTATCTTCTTGTAGCTCTTTTGCTAGCGGAGGAGCCCGGCATTCTTCTACGTCGCCGCGGCCTCTTCTTCCGATTTCGGGGGTCTTCTGCTGGGCCACCGTGCCTTCTTATAGCTCTTTTACAGGCGGTGGCCCGGTCTTCTCTCGACACCCTAAGTTATTTACTGAGAGGCATGTTGAGTCCATGAAATATTTTCTATTTTGCCACAAGTTGCGGAATATTACAAACTTTTTTTTTTGTTGCACAAAGTTGTCACTAAATTATATATTGCTCACACATGCTATGGGAATAAGTGAAATTACACCCCAAATTAAATTTTGCTGCTTCTCCTGAGTACGGGGATACCACATGTGGGGGACTTTTTGGGAGCCTAGCCGCGTACGGGACCCCGAAAACCAATCACTGCCTTCACGATTTAAATATAAAACGCTACCAAAAAAAACTGTTAGCGATCACAGAGATCAGGCCTGACTCTGCGAACGCTGCAATTATGTGTTTAGTGTTTTGTAAGTGACAGTGATCGATCGATACTGCACTTGGGTGGGCTGGGTGGAGGGACAAAACGCAGGTGCTAGCAGGTATCTGGGCTGATCCCGCTAACAATGTGTTTTTTGGAACCCTAAACGCTAGTATAGATCTGATCAGATATTGATCTGTTCAGATACTATACCACTATGGGAGGTGTATGCTTTGCGCGTGGGTGTTAGCGGTACTGGCACTAACCTATCGCTGCCTGGGGTGACGGAGACCCTATCTGACCGTAAAACCTAATTGATATCACCCGCCAGTTGATCAACCTTTATTGGATAATAAATGGTGGGTGCCCCGATGCTATAAAAAGCAAACTAACCAGAGTCACCCGTAACACTTATATGGTGATCACTGGTGAAAGGGTTAACTAGGGGCAATCAGGGGGTTAAAACCTTTATTAGGTAGTATATGGGGGTCCCTGACGCTATATAAAAACCTGACGGGGAACCTAAATAACTAAATAACTAAATAACTAACTGGCTATCCAGCGTCACCAGTGACACTTATACGGTGATCGCTGGTGAAAGGGTTAACTCTAGGGGCAATCAGGGGGTTAAAATCTTTATTGGGTAGTATATGGGGTACCTAATGCTATAAAAACCTGGCGGTGAACCTAAAAAATAACTAGCTACCTAGCGGCACCAGTGACACTAATGCAGCGATCAGAAAAACGATTGCTTAGTGACACTGGCAAAAGGGGGTGAAAAGGTTACCTGGGGGCAATCAGGGGGTTAAAACCTTTATTAGGTAGTATATGGGGGTCCCTGACGCTATATAAAAACCTGATGGGGAACCAAAATAACTAACCAGCGTCACCAGTGACACTTATACGGTGATCGCTGGTGAAAGGGTTAACTCTAGGGGCAATCAGGGGGGTTAAACCTTTTTTTTGGGTAGTATATGGGGGTACCTAATGCTATAAAAAACAGGCGGTGAACCTAAAAAATAACTAGCTACCTAGCGGCACCGGTGACACTAATGCAGCGATCAGAAAAACGATTGCTTAGTGACACTGGCAAAAGGGGGTGAAAGGGTTAACTATAGGGGCAATCAGGGGTTAAACCTTTATTGGGGGGGTAGGGGGCTACCCTGGACCTAACACTAACTGCCCTGACAGTTTTTACAGTTACAACTGACAGTAAATGCAGTGATCAGTAAATAAATGATCATTGCAATCAGTGACACTGTGACTGGGAGGGGGGGGGTGATCGGGGGTGACAGTGTGCCTATGTGTACCTACATGTCAGTGTAGTGTTGGTGCACACTTACTATGTCTTCTCTCCTCGCCGTCTGGTCAAAAAGACCGCCCCAAGGAGAGTGACATCACTTCCTCCTGCCTGTGTTTACACTACACCGGCAGGGGAAGCTTCTCATTCGCCAGGAGCGATCGAGAGGGGATGGCCAGAAACCAACGCCCATCCCCTCCTCCCGGATCGCTCCTGAAGCAAAACGGACCGCTGCAGCCAGCTGGAGGGGGTTCGATCGGACCCCCCATCCGCTGGAAGGCAGGTACGTGATTGTGCCCGTACATGCCATTCTGCCGAGTTTAATTACATGCGGCGGTCTTAAAGTGGTTAATGACTCATACTCATGAATGGTCTAAAGTTGTAAGTAGTGTACCCTAAAATACAGTTTTGGGCCATTATTTTTAAAATGTTATAAATATTAGGATTAAAGTACAGTGTCTGTGATAGCAGATGACACAAGACTAGGAAGCGGAATGAAGTCCGTGGTACACACGTGCCAAGTATCGCCAGTTCATCAGAAACTGGCCTACATTCAGCCTATCTGAGAGAAGCCAGTTTAATAATCAGCTTCTGTAAAATGAGCAATGACTACGAATGTCAGAAAACCAATAACACAGTGGGGGAGATAACTGCACCAACTTTGCTTAGTTAGCAGTGGCGGCTGGTGAAGTTTTTGGATGGGAGGGCGCCAGACCCCGCCCATCATGACCCCGCCCATCATTTGGCCCCTCCCACTTCTCATAAACCACGCCCCCTTATGTAATCTGAAAAAAAAAATTGGCGTGGGTTCCCCCCTCCGAGAGCATACCAGGCCCTTAGGTCTGGTATGGATTCCAAGGGGAACCCCCTACGCCGAAAAAACGGCGTGGGGGTCCCCCCAGATCCACACCAGACCCTTATCCGAGCACGCTACCCGGCCGGTCAGGAAAGGGGGTGGGGACGAGCGGGCGCCCCCCCCTCCTGAGCCGTACCAGGCCGCGTGCCCTCAACATGGGGGGGTGCCACCCCAAAGCACCTTGTCCCCATGTTGATGAGGACAAGGGCCTCTTCCCGACAACCCTGGCCGTTGGTTGTCGGGGTCTGCGGGCGGGGGGCTTATCGGAATCCGGGAGCCCCCTTTAATAAGGGGGCCCTGGATACCGGCCCCCCACCCTATGTGAATGAGTATGGGGTACAATGTACCCCTACCCATTCACCTGTGAAAAAAAGTACAAAAAAAACACAACACAGGGTTAAAATATTTTATTGCACAGCTCCGGGGGTCTTCCGTCTTCGGGGGTCTTCTCGCCGGACTCCTCCGCTATCTTCTTGTAGCTCTTTTGCTAGCGGAGGAGCCCGACTTTCTTCCTCGCCGCCGGCCTCTTCTTCCGACTTCGGGGGTCTTGTCCCACTCTTCGGTTCTTCTGCCGGGCCACCTCGCCTTTTTCTAGCTCTGTTACAGGCGGTGGCCCAGTCTTCTGGCGCCGCCGCCCGTTCTTCTTCTTCTCCAGGAGATGTTGACTCGACGATCTCTTCCGGCCGCAATGCCTGGGACGCGCTGCGCTGCCACTTATATAGGGACAATGGGGCGGTGTCACATGGGTTGATGTCACATGGGTTGGTCACATGGGTTGATGTCACATGGTGACCCCGCCCCTTACGATGTCACAGTCCCGGAGGATGCTGGGACTGTCGCCATGTGACATCAACCCATGTGACACCGCCCCATTGTCCCTATATAAGTCCCTATATAACCCCGCACGCCCCCCCTCCCCCAAGGCACCCCCCCATGTTGAGGGCACGCGGCCTGGTACGGCTCAGGAGGGGGGGCCGCCCGCTCGTCCCCACCCCCTTTCCTGGCCGGCCGGGTAGCGTGCTCGGATAAGGGTCTGGTGTGGATCTGGGGGGGACCCCCACGCCGTTTTTTTGGCGTAGGGGGTTCCCCTTGGAATCCATACCAGACCTAAGGGCCTGGTATGCTCTCGGAGGGGGAACCCACGTCAAATTTTTTTTCAGAAATTTGGCGTGGAGTTCCCCCTTCAGAGCTCATTCTCTGATTGGCCACGGCAAAAGTCGCCTGGCCTGGGGAAACCTTTCTGGCTGTGAAAGCTTTTTTTCCATTCATTTAGCTAAATGCATGAACATTCTCAACAAAGTAGAAACAAGAAAGCCTTTATGCGGTGACTCACCTCCTGCCTCACTGTCTTGCAGCTCCGCTCGGGCTGAGGAACGGAGCTGCCGACGTCACTTCCGGGTTTCGTGAAGCAGCCAAAAGCCGGAAGTGACCTGCCTGTCTAAAGCCACGTGCACACGTAGCCGTCTGTCCGACGTACTTAGTCTGGTGGACGTCCGCCAGACTGTCCGTCGAAATTTCCGAACGGGCTACTTGCCCACACACGGCACTTTTTCAGCGGACTAATATGGCGTACTAAGTCTGCTGTACTAACTCCGCCGTACTTTCAAATTTGAACGGACTCGCCCACACACGCGGAGGAAAGTCCGCTCATTTCGAGCGCATCTCCAGGTACGCGGGGCCCGCGAAGGAGACGTCGCTGGCCCCGCCGCCTGGTATGGACTTAAAGGGGAACCCCAACGCCGAAAAAAAATCGGCATGGGGGTCCCCCAAAGTCCACAACAGACCCTTGTCCGAGCACGCTACCCGGCCGGCCAGGAAAGGGGGCGAGCGAGCGTCCCCCCTCCTGAGCCGTACCAGGCCACGTGCCCTCAACATGGGGGGGTGCCTTGGGGAAGGGGGGGCCCCGCGGCCCCTCCACCCCAAAGCACCTTGTCCCCATGTTGATGAGGACAAGGGCCTCTTCCCGACAACCCTGGCCGTTGGTTGTCGGGGTCTGCGGGCGAGGGGCTTATCGGAATCCGGGAGCCCCCTTTAATAAGGGGGCCCCCGGATACCGGCCCCCCACCCTATGTGAATGAGTATGGGGTACAATGTACCCCTACCCATTCACCTGTAAAATAAAAGTACAAAAAAAAATACAACACACAAGATAAAATAATTTATTGCACAGCTCCGGGGGTCTTCTGTCTTCGGGGGTCTTCTCGCCGGACTCCTCCGCTATCTTCTTGTAGCTCTTTTGCTAGCGGAGGAGTCCGGCTTTCTTCCTCGCCGCCGGCCTCTTCTTCCGACTTCGGGGGTCTTGTCCCCCTCTTCGGTTCTTCTGCCGGGCCACCGCGCCTTCTTATAGCTCTTTTACAGGCGGTGGCCCGGTCTTCTGTCGCCGCCGCCTTCCGTTCTTCTTCTTCTCCTTCTTCTCCTGGAGATGTTGACTCAACGCTCTCTCCGGGCACAATGCCAGGGACGCGCTGCGCGGCCACTTATATAGGGACAAGGGGCGGTGTCACATGGCTTTATGTCGCATGGGTTGGTGTCACATGGTGACACCGCCCCCTTACGATGTCACAGTCCCCATGTGACATCAACCCATGTGACCAACCCATGTGACATAGGGGGAGGGGGGGTGGCGCCCGGGCGCCCCCTATGGGCGGGCTGCCACTGTTAGTTAGTATGGCTACCTTTTCAGTTTTTTTTTATTCAGCCCATTGGGTTAAATGAAAAAAACGTTTTCGTGTGTAACAGGCTTTACAAGCTGACCTAAATGCACTGATTAGTTGGGGATCTAAATGGCAGCCAAGGCTTAATGTTGATAAATGTAATGTTTAGGTACTTTGCAGCTAGAAACATACTGTATTTGTCCCTGCTGAGGAGATTTTAAAGCTATTTATACAAGCAACTTATTGTGCTCAAAATATATCCCGATATATTGGTTTGATACAAAAAATCTAAACTTTAAACCTTTCCACCATAATTTCTGTCTTTCAGTGATATGCCCTTCGTTAATATCAAAGGAGACTGTATCAGCCTTTGAAAAATGCTAAAAAAGTATTTGCTTCAGAATTTCTTCCAAAACTTAGTTAAAATGCAGCTCCAGATTCCAGCAGTTAAAAAAATCAATAATACTTAGATTTTCATAAAAGTCCTATTTTTCATATCAATATTGGATCCCCACCCTATTTTGAAGCCTATTAGAGCCTCTGGCTCTAAACAGGTGCTTCAAAAAACACACCCCACCACAGTTATTCATATGCCTGGTGTCCTGAAAGGGGCGAGGCGCATGGATAGGGAGGGCGGTGGACAGGGGAGGAGGCGCTCATGCGCCCACAATGGATGGGCTGCCCTGGTACATATACAGCAGCAGATCAGTTCTATTGCATGAAACTATGTACCTGTACGTCATTTCATGCAACAGACACGTGCACCGATTGGCCAGAGGGGGAGCGAATCAACGGGTCTGGCAAACGCAATGTCCGCCAGCCACCTGTGATCACTCCACAGAGGCAGAACAGTGATCTGCCTATGTAAACAAAACAGGTCACCGTTCTGACAGGGAAGAATACCGAGACCTTCTGTTCCTGCGATCTCTGTGCTCACCCAGTCAGTCTATCCCCCACACAGTTAGTAAGCACCTCCTAGGAACACACTTAAATCTTTGATCACCCCTGGTGTTAACCCCTTCACTACCAGCGTCATTAGTACAGTAACAGTGCATATTTTTAGCATATTTTTACCAATTCACTCAGGGGGGTGGGATCTGATTCCGATAAGCCCCCCGCCCGCAGACCCCCACAACCACTGGGCAAGGGATGGTGCCCTTCTCCCCATCAACATGGGGACAAGGTGCTTTGGGGCTACCCCAAAGCACCCTCCCAATGTTGAGCATGCTCAGGTAAGGGTCTGGTATGATTTTTGGGGGGGGGGGCCCACACCATTTTTTTTTTTTAAATTTTGGTGCAGGGTTCCCCTTGAAATCCATACTAGACCTGAAGGGTCTGGTATGGATTTTGAGGGTGACCCCACGCCATTTTTTAAAACATTTTGTTGCAGGGTTTCCCTTAATATCCATACCAAACCTGAAAGGCCTGGTATGGAATTTAGGGGGACCCCCGCGCATTTTTTTTTAAAATTTTGGTTCGGGGTTCCCCTGTGGGGAAATACTTGTGCCGTTTTTTTGTTATGAGCTGTTATGTGTATTGCGGACCAATGATTCATTGTAGCCGCAAGTAGTTTTAAATGACTTTTTTTCCTTTAGAAATGTCATTTTGCTGTCAGACTGCATTACAGCCCCTTTACAGGCATACTGTAGACACCCCCAGGTGCGAAATTTAAAGGAATATTACACTTTTATGGTTTCACTTTAAGTATTATTAAAATCACTGCTCCCGAAAAAACATCAGTTTTTAAAACTTTTTTGCATTGATACATGTCCCCTGGGGCAATATATGCAATACCATGCATATAAGTCTTTAAAATTAGCACTTTTGATTTCTCCCATAGACTTTTAAAGGGTGTTCCACAGCATTAGAATTTGCAGCGAACACCCAAAATTATTCGCTGATCGACGAACTGGCAAACCCGAACATGGGTTTGACTCAAACATAAAGCTCATCCCTGCTCCTGATTTCCCAACAGCCGTCTGTGTGAATTCCTGTACCCTGTAGTGCACTTCGTAAAGAAGAGTTCCACCCGTTTTTTCGTTTATTAAAACTCAGCAGCTACAAAAAGTGTAGCTGCTGACTTATAATAAAAAGACACTCGCCTGTCCCACGGTCCAAAGATGCGGCCGCACAGAGCCTCGCTCCTCTCCCCCTCCTCTCCTCGGCGCCGTCATATCTACTGTGGGCAGTGGCACCCGTCCGTGACAGCTTACAGTTTCACGGCCCGGGCATGCACTGCGCTCTGCCATTGGCCAGCCAATCTTCTGGGACCTGTGTTGTGTCCCAGAAGATCGCTGGCAGGGTGGGGCCACCTAGGGCGAGAGGAGGAGTGCCCTAGGTGGCTGGGACAGGAAGTCCCACTAAAAAGTGGACACACGCCCCCCCTTAAAAATGACATGCCAAATGTGGCATGTCAGGGGGAGAGGAGTGCTTAAAGCGGAAGTTCCACTTTTGGTTGAAACTCCGCTTTAAAGGAGTGAGGTTTTTAATTCAAAGAAAGTGTTCCAGGAAATTTTTTGTTTATTAAAAGTCAGGAGCTACAAAAAAAAGTGTATCTTCTGACTTTTAAGAAAAAGACACTCACCTGTCCCACAATCCAGCGACGTGGCCACCCAAACCCTCCATTCTCTCCCCTGCCTGTCCATGGTGCTGGCAATACTACTGTAGGCATCTGGCTTCTGACAGCTTGCAGCTTCACAGCCGGGTGCACATGTCTCACTGCTCTGTCTTGCACAGCCGGGCAATCTTCTGGGACCTGTGATTTGTCCCAGAAGATTGCAGGCACGAAGTGCTGCCTAGGCGGCCCAAGCAGAAGTGGGAGTGCATCCGTATGTGTGATGCATCATGGAATCAAATCGTTGACCAGATAACAGTAATCTAATCTAACCGTGAGACCAGTGAAGATGCGCACCTCTAATGCATACACGTTGACAACTCTAGTTAAGGAACTACATAACACCTTCCCTAGTTAACACCTTCCCAACCGGCCTATAGTACAATGACGGCTGTTCTGGGAGGTCCATTGGACACAGCCGATTACTGATCCCTGTACCCGCCCACTGCCAGTACCATGTGATCACTGCGACACATTACAGCAGACCACATGACAGTTGCAAACAATGGATGGTTTCCTTGACCTCTCTCTCCCTCTCTCTCTCCCTCTCTCTCCCCCCCCTCTCTCCCCCCCCCTCTCTCCCTGGGTATGTAAACTTTTGATCAGGGTCATTTGGGTAGTTTCTGTTATCATTATGATTTAAAAAGAGTAAATACAGTTTATTGATAATAAAGGGTTTTAGCCAAACACTAACCATGAGTGAAAGAAAAGTTTTGTGTTATCATTCATATTCTCTGAAAAATGGCCAAGAAATCATAAATTCTGCCAGGGTATGTAAACTTATGAGCAAAACTGTATATAGCAGAATACATATTAGCCTAAATTTATGAAGAAATTCAATAAAAAAAAAATATATATATATATTGGATATGTTTTATAGCAGAACCCCCACAACCACTGGGCAAGGGATAAGGCCCTTCTCCCCATCAACATCGGGACAAGGTGCTTTGGGGCTACCCCAAAGCACCCTCCCAATGTTGAGGACATGTGGCCTGGTACAGTTCAGGAGGGGTGGCACTCTCTCGTCCCACCCCTCTTTTCCTGCAGCCTGCCAGGTTGCATGCTCAGGTAAGGGTCTGGTATGGATTTTTGGAGGGACCCCACACCATTTTTTAAAAAAAAATTTGGTGCAGGGTTCCCCCTTGAAATCCATACCAGACCTGAAGGGTCTGGTATGGATTTTGAGGGTGACCCCACGCCATTTTTTAAAACATTTTGTTGCAGGGTTCCCCTTAATATCCATACCAAACCTGAAAGGCCTGGTATGGAATTTAGGGGGACCCCCACGCATTTTTTTTTTAAATTTTGGTTCGCATTGGTTCTTCTTGCCGGGCCACCACACCTTCTTCTAGCTCTTTTACAGGCAGTGGCCCGGTCTTCTGTTGCCGCTGTCGCTGCCTTCCTTCTGTTGTTCTCTTCAGATGTTGCCTCGTCGCTCTCTCTGCTCACAATGACGGGGACAAGGCGCGCGGCGACTTATATAGGGACATCGCCGGATGATGACGCCGCCTATTATGATGTCACAGTCCCAGCATCCTCTGGGACTGTGACACCATAATGGGTGGGGACATCATCCGGTGATGTCCCTATATAAGTCGCTGCGCGTCGCGTCCGTGCCACTGTAAGCAGAGGATGCGACGAGGCAACATCTGAAGAGAAGAACAGAAGGCGGCGCCAGAAGACCGGGCCACCGCCTGTAACAGAGCTAGAAGAAGGCGAAGTGGCCCGGCAAGAAGAACCGAAGAGGGGGACAAGACCCCCGAAGTCGGAAGAAGAGGGCGGCGGCGAGGAAGAAAGCCGTCCGGCGAGAAGACCCCTGAAGACGAAAGACCCCCGGAGCTGTGCAATAAACTATTTTAACCCTTGTGTGTTGTGGTTTTTTTTTTTACTTTTTTTTTTTTTTACTTTTTTTTTTTTTTTTTACAGGTGAATGGGTAGGGGTACATTGTATCCCATACTCATTCACATAGGGTGGGGGGCTGGTATCCGGGGGCCCCCTTATTAAAGGGGCTCCCAGATTCCGATAAGCCCCCCGCCCGCAGACCCCGACAACCAACGGCCAGGGTTGTCGGGAAGAGGCCCTTGTCCTCATCAACATGGGGACAAGGTGCTTTGGGGTGGGGGGGCCGCGCGGCCCCCCTTCCCCAAGACACCCCCCATGTTGAGGGCACGCGGCCTGGTACAGCTCAAGAGGGGGGCGCTCGCTCGTCCCCCCCTTTCCTGGCCGGCCGGGTTGCGTGCTCGGACAAGGGTCTGATGTGGACCTGGGGGGGGACCCCCACGCCGATTTTTTTGGTGTTGGGGTTCCCCTTTAAGTCCATACCAGGTGGTGAGGCCAGCGACGTTTCCTTCGCGGGAGACGCGCTCAAAATGAGTGGACTTTTCTCTGCGCGGGAAAAGTCCGCTCATTTTAAAAGTACAGCGGACTGGCATGCCAACGGCCGGATTGTCCGCCGAAATGCGAGTCCGGCGGGAAGATTGGAGTGCAAAAATACTTTCTAAGTCTGCCGTACTTTCGGGTAAAAAAAAAAGTCCGCCGGAGGCTACACACGGGGGGATTGTCCGGCGGACTTGAGTTTGCCAGACTTTTCCACCCGGTTGTTTGATCGCGTGTACGCGGCATAAGTGTTAAAAATAAAAAGTATGGTGTAGCGCTTTAAACATAATATTCAATGAGTCCAAAGTTAATTTACTGTATAAATTGGATCACTCCTAATGTATAGTCAGAGTAGAGTCATTATCCATCCATCCATGAAAGAAAGAGAAGGGACCTCCACCAACACCCGATATTGCACATAGGTTCAGATTTGAATGGGCCAGGTCTCCACACTCCTCATTATCCCAACTTAATCGCTCAGTATGGAAAATATCATCAAAGAGCAAAAGTATCCTCAAAGCTCAATGGCCACATGTAAAGATGACAAAAAGAATGCTCTCATTGCGCAGATGTCGTAATAAATTGACCGTTCTTTAATATAAAGCTTCCAATAAAATTACACTCACATTTTGGTGAAGTATATACAGCATTTATACAGGAAACAGGAAAGATGGAAACCACTCTCGCACTCCTTCACATGTCACAGGTCCCTCTTCCACCCAACGTTTTGTCACAACAATGCATCATCAGGGGCATGACCGTGACATCTGAAGAGAGGGCTTTTATAGAAACAAAAATTATTGCTGACCTTGTGCAGCTGTTGTCTCCCATGTGTGAAGGGGGACGCCATTCCCATACCGCCATTCCCGCCATACCTGGCGTGCGTTCCAATCAGCATAGACTAATAATAAAAAAAAAAAACTAATGCGGACTCTCTGGTCCGCCCTGTGTTCCAGCGACCGGAAGTTGTCTAGCCGGAAGTGCTACAAATGGACCGCATGTGCGTTCCAGTAAACGTAAGCCGCACCTACATCACTTCCGCCCAGAAATGACGCTAGTGCCGAGCTAGATATGAGATCTCCGGTCCGCCATGCGCTCCAGTGGCCGGAAATCACCTTACAGGAAATAATAGGAATGGAACGCATGTGCGTTCCAGTGGATATGCCCGGCACAACCGCATCCCTCCTACCCAGAACGTCATCGCGCCACTAGGGGAAGAACTATTATAGCGCACGGGCATCACAACAACCACTAATAGCAGATGTCCATCTCCTGCTTCCCTATTACTTGTATAATATGAAAATAATTATAAAAAAGTTAAAGTAATCAGTTTGACTTTATCTAAAAAAATTATAAAATCACCCCCATACAGTACAATCACCTCCTCTTTTAATCTTGGAGGAAGATTACTCGGTATAATGGAAAGGACGCCATGAAATGAACGCTCCTTAATTTAAAGGTATAATGAACCTAAAACAGAGAAAAAGAAAAAATAGAAAAAACTCTGTGAAAAGAATTAAAATAAACAGCAAAGAGATAATAAGTTATCTCTCTTATTTATCGTATCCCTGTCAAAAATGGTATATAGAGCATAAAAATTTAAAAGGATTAATCATAATACACTAATCCCCCAAATGATAAAGTGTATTAGGCTAAGAGGGAAAAAAAACTGTGACCATTATTCCGAGTCAAGAGTGGTGTATCCAAAAATAAAAAATAAAAATAATAAAAAATAAATAAAAAATAAATTACAAACTATTACTAATGAATGCATTAACGTCCCATTCAATGTTCATACCGAATGGAGCATAACATTGGACTTGGTATATCCACTTTGTTTCTAAACGGGATATTTCCCGCACCATGGACTACCCCTCCAGTGTCCACGAAATTTATCAATACCAATAAACGTGGTACCTTCGGGATTCCTATCATGTTTAAGGGCATAGTGCTTAGATAGACTATGCTTGGGAAAACCTTGTCTGATGTTAGCAATGTGCTCCTCTAACCTTACATGTAGCATTCGTTTAGTTCTCCCTATATATTGTTTTGAGCAAGGACATTTGATAATGTACACTACATATTTAGAGGAACACGTAATAAATGGTTTTATCTTGAAGGTTTCTTGGGTAGAGATGGATTAAAAGATTTCCATCCTTCTACTGGTGTTGGCATTTATTTTGTAAACGGGACACCTTCTACACGGGAAGAAGCCCCCCATATTTTGAAAAAAAGTTGTTTGTTGGGGTGGATTAATAACGTTAGGGGCTACCCGTAATTTCAACGGAGGAACCCCCCGATACACCACCTTAGGGTGTTCTGGTAAGAGTGGAATCAAAACTCTATCACCTTTAAGGGCCTTCCAGTGTTTGGCTATTATGTTCTTTATATCATAATGTTGGTTGGAGTAGCCAGTGACAAAAGAGAACTTAAAGGAGTTATCCTCCTTCTTCGATCTGGTCACCAGCAACTTGTTCCAATTCCTCTCCAAGGCTGATAAGAAGGCCTTCTCAAGTAATTCTTCTTGATACCCTTTTTCTAAGAAACTGTTAATGAATCAACTATGTTGAAAACACAGTTGATTCATTAACAAAGTCCTCTACATTGGTGCAATTCCGCCTTAGCCGTAAGAACTGGCTCTTAGGGATGGAATCTAGCCAGGTCTTGTGGTGGCAGCTCTTAGTGCTGATAAGACCATTGCGGTCAGTCTCTTTAAAATAAGTTGAGGTGACCACTTTATTGTCTCTAATACTAATATTAAGATCTAAAAAGTGGACTTCCTCCTGACTGGCTTCAAACATTAGAAGGATACCCCTATCATTCACATTCAGTCCCTGGATGGATTCATTCAGGGACTGCATACTCCCATCCCACAGGAGGAGGATATCATCTATATAACTTCTCCAGAGGACCAACTCAGATTTGGCCTCCCGAAAGACGACATCCTCCTCCCATTTGGCCATAAAAAGGTTTGCCATGCTTGGGGCAAACTTCGCCCCCATGGCTACTCCCTTTCTCTGGACATAGAAGGATCCCTCATACCAAAAATAATTTCGTTCCATTGCATATTTAAGAAGTTGCATGATAAAAGATTTTTGTTGGGAATGGAGGGTGTCCTGTTGTAAAAAATGTTCAACGGCCTCCATTCCATGTTGATGGGAGATTATTGTATAAAGGGATGACACATCCGCTGTCACTAATATAAAGGTATTTTTCCATTGAACTTCTTCCAACAGATTGATAACCTGCATGGAATCCCTCAAATATGAAGGGGTAGCAGTCACTAGGGGCTGTAAGAAATAGTCTATGTATTTGCCCACCCTGGAAGTAACCGAATCTATGCCACTAACGATCAGCCTTCTAGGGGGGCAAACTGGGTCTTTGTGAACTTTTGGAAGGTAATAAATTACCGGTGTGCGGGGAGCTATAGGGATTAAAAATGCCTTTTCTTTTTTAGAGATAACTCCCTCTCAATACCCTTTATCAACTATTCCAACTAGTTCCTTCCTATACTACTCTATTACAGGATTGCCCTTCAGAGGTAAGTAAGTAGTACTATCGGACAAAAGCCTTTCCATCTCGGCCTTATAGCCGAGATATTGTCCAAAATGACCACCCCACCCCCCTTATCAGCAGGGCGAACGACAATGTCGTCCCTATTCTTGAGTGACTCCATTCCCTTTTTAAAGGTATACTCCTGTCTGCTCTTTTTAACTTGCAATCCCTGTAAGTCTTTCATAACAGGGCCAGGGGGATTAAATAACGAAGCATTAGCTAATCGCGAATCCTTAACACCATTTGAGGTCAGAACATTAGAATGATGGGAATTGCCGATCATATACCTTTGGATATTAATTTTCCTAACAAATTTTTGTATATCCACAAAAGTTTCAAATTTATTCAAAGGTTTAGAGGGAGCAAACTTTAGGCCATGGTTAAGAACATGTTTTTCTTCATTTATTAAAACAGTTTTACTGAGATTAAACAAGCCAGAATCCTTCAGGTGCGCTTCCTTTTTTGCGTGGACTCGCCTCCCCCTCTGGAACCGATTATCTTCATATAGGCAATCTCTTCCTTCAAGTGGGCCGAATCTGTTTTGAGTGGTTACCGGAGGGGGAAAATACTGTTTAACATATCCCCCTCACTTCCCCCCCCCGCACTCCCTTTCAAAGAGGGTTTACGCGATTTAGTATGGTTTGGAATCTGGTTATTAGTGGACGTTTGGCCTCCATCTTTATGATGGGCCATGACAGTTGATCGTTGCTGAACTAGAGTTTCCCCAGAGGACTCCATAGCAACTTCCTCCCCAGCATTACTTTCCATAACCATTTTACTTTGCCATTTAAAAATTTCCTTTTTCTGATAGTCACCTACATCCCTAAGGTATTTTTTATTTTTTTTGTTCAAGCTCCTCTTTTTCGAGGTGTCTCCTTAGAGACTCTGATTTCTTTAGGTACTCATCAGTATCCTTAAATGGCTTCAGTTTCTCCTTGATGATTCCTAGTAGTTTCTCCAATTTTTTCCCCACAAGGAACTGAATGAGCTTTAAACCAGCATCATTGAAAAACTGAAACCATTCACCTGTATCATTTATATCGCTTAAAGGAGCGAGATCCCATCTTAAACTCCGGGGGACCATTTTGTCCGTGAGGTATTGTTTAAAAAAGCAATATCCCATTTGGTATGTAATTCGGTAGTCACAAGGTTTTTTTTTTTTTTTTTATATTATTCTTTATTTATCTTTTTAATACAATATTCAAACATGTTTTTACAATTCTTGCAGATGAGAATATTTTATAATATATTTCACAGACCGTAAACTACTTCCGCCTCTCCTTTTAAGAAATACATTTGAAACCCCCAAACCCCCCTCCTCCCCCCTTGGGCAAGAAAAAAAAAAAAGGAAGAGAAGTGAGCCCCCATCTCCTCCTATATCCTTCGTCCTCCTCCTTGTCACCTTCTCCTACTAATCAGACATGGCAGTTCCCACTCTCTAAGAATGTCAGCCATTTTTGCCACTTTCCTTGGATTTCATTTTCTATCTCCTGGGTTTTATTGATCGAATCTTCGATCCGCCTAATCTGCTCCACCCTCTTCACCCACTCCAGAATTGTCGGCTCCTGCGGGTCTCCCCAATGATTTGGTATTAAGGCTTTGGCTGCATTCAAAAGATAAGGGACAAGTGTAGCTTTGTACTGCCTTACTCCCATGTCTGTGTCGTGGAACAGACAAGCCCATGGACATGTCCTAATCCTCCTTCCGGTTATCAGAAAAATATTTTGAATTATCTTATCCCAGAACGGTCTTATTTTCGGGCAATCCCACCATATATGTTTAAACGATCCTTGTTCCTTACATTCCCTCCAACACATTGCTTCCTCTCCGGTTCCTAGCTTCTGCATTCTAGTGGGTGTCATATACCATCTTGCTATTAATTTATATGCCATTTCATGGGTTCGTGCGTCTTTCGCTAGTGCGTATGTCATTTTCAATATTTTCCTTCTGTGTTCATCATTTCTAAGTGTCCCTAATTCCCCTTCCCATTTCCTTACATATTCCGGTAACTCCCCCTCACCCTCACCTCGTAATATTTTATATAATTTGGAAACCCTTTTCACTATACAGTGTGCATCTTTAAATAATTTTTCTAATGGCCTTAACTCCTTCATTCCTCGTAGAGGCTGTGGGAGCCCTTGTGTAAAATGTACTATTTGGGTATATCTCCATCTGTCTAATGTTCTATGTCCCCATTCTAGTCACAAGGTTTTTAAGCCTCACAAAGACCCCCCCCAAGATCATCACTAGGGACATTTGTTTCACCAAATAAGCCCTCACTCTTATTGGATAGTCCTTCCCTCACCAGGTCTAGCAGCCAACAAGGTGTTTAAATCAGATACAAGTCTCTGCCACAGACTTGCTATAAAACACTTTAGTAAAAACTGAAAGGTTATAGACAACTTGTAGAACCCTTGTATGGTACCAGTATCTTGCAGCCGGTCCGGCGATACCACAGGAGATTGGATTCACTTGGGTCTTCCAACTGGTCCACGCTCTTGTTGAGAAGCCAACCCTTGCGTGGCCTTCTCCCGAAGAGTCCTCCCCTGGAAACCTTCACAGTTTCTGGGCCTCTCCACTAACCGAGACGGCACCGGACCACCTCAGAATCCTTCCTTCAGTTTCTTTACCTCGGGTTAGCCAGCCCTAAGGTTTGAAGTCGGGTGGATCCGCACCCCAGGCCATGGCAGTCCTGGGGGCTGGTCAGGAGGACCAGGACCAAACAGTCAGAAAGCACTTCTGGACTGGAACCCTGAAACACGTGACATCCGCACCTTATGTACCCTCTCCCAGAAGGCACAGCAAGAGTGACATTCCCACTGGGCTGGTTCCGAGAGAGAGTAACCTTAATGCACCCAACTAGACTGCATTCTGTACCCTGCCATGATCACAGCGCCACCTATGGTCAGGCAGAAGACCAGGCAGTCCAGCTAGACTGGAGCTGAGGTCTAAATTGAGGATAATTGAACCCAAAACCAAACTGGGGTTCAAGAATAAAGTTAAATGACAAAACACATAGCGCATGCTCTTCAGGAGCCGGCGCTACAATGGGAAATGTAGTTCCAAAACACCTGGGGTGCCAAGGTTTGCCATCACTGTTCTAAGTCTTGGTATTCCTCTTCCACTGGGCTATGTATTGCATCATCCCTCTAGTGGCCCTTTATAGGAGGCATTGTATAAAACAGGGGCAGCTTTATTGAAAGTTTATCTAAAATGGAAACAAAAAATGTATTTATTTAATTCACCAATACCATAAAGGTTAAAGATTATGTAAAGCCAAACATTTTTTGGATAGACTGGAAAGGGATAGAACCTTGAAAAATGCTTACTGCAGTTTGTGTTTCCACTGGGAAGGTTCACCCTCACTATTTGTACTGGAGACCATTGTTGCTGGGAGAGAAAATAGAGCATCCAAAATTTTACAGCTGAATAAAGTACATCTTCCAATGAGGAATTCCTGTTCTAATGCCAACTGTTTGAAGGCTGAAGCATTTATTTTTGTGTACTCCTTGAATTGTAAGGTTGACCATACACTAGTAGAATTTTGTTTGAAGATTTCTATTTTCAGAACTTTTGTCTGATTTTTTTATCAATAGCCGGGTCATAATTATGTTTGTTTTTGACCGTAGTGACAAGAAAATTTAAAGGAGCAGGATACAGATTTTTTTTCTTCAGTGAACACACTTCTAACAGTATACGTGTCTCTCATTCAGACATTCATGACATTCATTCCAAAATCAAATGCTAAAGTTAAAATGTAATTGACTTTATACAAGGCTTTGCAACAGCCCATCTTGCAGGGATTATTTAAATGCAAAGAGAGAGAGGTGGTCATTTGATATTCCTACTGTTATAATGATGACTGGGGATGATGCGTGCAATTATCCATTCCAGCAATTAGTCTCTGCTAGGGACAGATGAATACAGTTCATGATTATCCATCGCTACTACCTTTCTCCAGAGAAAATGGGAACGTTTTCAGCTGATCACTCTGCATTTTGTTGCAGATGCAGCAGTAAAAATGCTGGCTTCCTTCACAGCTTCTGGACTTTCCTGGAAATAAGCACATTTCCTGGGACTTATGGGTAATTGTGGCTATTACTAATGTCCAGATAACCCTGGAACTGGATGTATGTTTATTGGGTCTTGTGGAACCCTTGGCCCACAGAAAAGTCACCAGAATGTTACTTGATTACTTGCAATAAAGGTGATTGTGGTACACTGGAGATCACCTGCCCCACCAACTCTCGATAAGTGAAAGTCTCTAATGAATTTTGTCCTCCCATTGTATAGGGCCACATAGAACAGCAGATGTTGTTCCATTCAATTTGATAAAGTTTGGTCTCCATAGGTGGAAAATTTGGATATAGCAATCTAGGTCTGGCAATACCTCTTTCATTTTTATTTTATTTATTTTTTTGAGTCATGCCCTCTGCTATTGTAGGGTTGCATTACTTTTTGTTACCCAACTTGTTTTTTGTGTGGCATGACTTCGAAGCTATGGTTGGTACGGGTCCCTGTCTAGCTTAGAATGTACATATATTATTTGCTGTTAATGCCTTGCTATGTTAAAGTTATTGGGGTGGAGCAAGTTCGCTTGTAACAAGGAACTGATTTTTTTTTTTTTGGAGTAAGTTGCTGGTTTTATACCTTCATGCCTTAACATTAATAAACAGAACTTGATTAGAAAAAAATGCTAATTAAATTTTGAAATACTTTCGAATGGCATCCGTCAAGTCTACAGTGCCTTGCGAAAGTATTCGCCCCCCTTGAACTTTTCAACCTTTTGCCACATTTCAGGCTTCAAACATAAAGATATAACATTTTTATTTTTTGTGAAGAATCACCAACAAGTGGGACACAATTGTGAAGTGGAACGAAATCTATTGGATTTTTGAAACTTTTTTAACTAATAAAAAAATGAAAAGTGGGGCGTGCAAAATTATTCGGCCCCCTTTCGTTAATACTTTGTAGAGCCACCTTTTGCTGCGATTACAGCTGCAAGTCGCTTGGGGTATGTCTCTATCAGTTTTGCACATCGAGAGACTGAAATTCTTGCCCATTCTTCCTTGCAAAACAGCTCGAGCTCAGTGAGGTTGGATGGAGAGCGTTTGTGAACAGCAGTTTTCAGCTCTTTCCACAGATTCTCGATTGGATTCAGGTCTGGACTTTGACTTGGCCATTCTAACACCTGGATACGTTTATTTGTGAACCATTCCTTTGTAGATTTTGCTGTATGTTTGGGATCATTGTCTTGTTGGAAGATAAATCTCCGTCCCAGTTTCAGGTCTTTTGCAGACTCCAACAGGTTTTCATCCAGAATGGTCCTGTATTTGGCTGCATCCATCTTCCCCTCAATTTTAACCATCTTCCCTGTCCCTGCTGAAGAAAAGCAGGCCCAAACCATGATGCTGCCACCACCATGTTTGACAGTGGGGATGGTGTGATGAGGGTGATGAGCTGTGTTGCTTTTACGGCAAACATATCATTTTGCATTGTGGGCAAAAAGTTTGATTCTGGTTTCATCTGACCAGAGCACCTTCTTCCACATGTTTGGTGTGTCTCCCAGGTGGCTTGTGGCAAACTTTAGACGAGACTTTTTATGGATATCTTTGAGAAATGGCTTTCTTCTTGCCACTCTTCCATAAAGGCCAGATTTGTGCAGTGTTCGACTGATTGTTGTCCTATGTACAGACTCTCCCACCTCAGCTGTAGTTCTCTGCAGTTCATCCAGAGTGATCATGGGCCTCCTGGCTGCATCTCTGATCAGTCTTCTCCTTGTCTGAGCTGAAAGTTTAGAGGGACGGCCAGGGCTTGGTAGATTTGCAGTGGTCTGATACTCCTTCCATTTCAAAATTATCGCTTGCACAGTGCTCCTTGGGATGTTTAAAGCTTGGGAAATCTTTTTATATTCAAATCCAGCTTTAAACTTCTCCACAACAGTATTACGGACCTGCCTGGTGTGTTCCTTGGTCTTCATGATGCTCCCTGCGTTTTCAACAGAACCCTGAGACTATCAAAGAGCAGGTGCATTTATACAGAAACTTGATTACACACAGGTGGATTCTATTTATCACCATCAGTCATTTAGGACAACATTGGATCTTTCAGAGATCCTCGCTGAACTTCTGGAGTGAGTTTTCTGCACTGAAAGTAAAGGGGCCGAATAATTTTGCACGCACCACTTTTCAGTTTTTTATTTGCTAAAAAAGTTTAAAATATCCAATAGATTTCGTTCCACTTCACAATTGTGTCCCACTTGTTGGTGATTCTTCACAAAAAATTAAAATTTTATATCTTTATGTTTGAAGCCTGAAATGTGGCAAAAGGTTGAAAAGTTCAAGGGGGCCGAATACTTTCGCAAGGCACTGTATGTAGGTGTTATGGAATGCACTGACAAGATTTTCCATACAAATGTCCATTCAATAATCTACCAGTAATGTTTAGGAGTAGTTGGGGTTTTTTTTCAGCTGCCCCTGAACTCTCCTATGTTATCTTATCAGTACATGTACACATGCAGTTACATTTAGAAGCAATTTTTGGAATGCAAATAAATGCATTCAGGATGGACGTTTGAAATGCCAAATGCCTGTGACAGCTTGTAAATGTGTGTAAACGCGGTAACTTGCATTTAGCCACATTTCGTTTACAGGCATTTTTCATTTATGGCTAGTTAAAAAAAAAACACTTCTAAACAAAAACGCGGGAAAAGCCGCTAAATGTCTCATGTAAACGTGACAAAACTGACAAGAATTAAAAAATAAGCCCATTTGACTGTTTTAAGCCAGTGTTAGTTTAAAAAATTTAGTTTTAATAAAAATAAAATTTTTTTTTTTTTTTATCATGTGTCTATTTTAACCACTTGGCCACTGGGCACTTAAACACCCTTAACCACTTCAGCTCCGGACCAATAAACACCTTAAGGACCAGAGGTCTTTTTCCAATTTCGCACTGCGCTGCTTTAACTGGTAATTGCGCGGTCATGCAATATTGCACCCAAACAAAATTTGCGTCCTTTTCTTCCCACAAATAGAGCTTTCTTTTGATGGTATTTGATTGCCTCTGCGATTTTTTTTTTGCGATATAAATGGAAAAAGAGCGAAAATTTTGAAAAAAAAAGATATTTTCTTCTTTTTGTTATAAGAAAAATCGAATAAACTAAATTTTAGTCATACATTGAGGGCAAAATTTATTCAGCCACATGTCTTTAGTAAAAAAAATGTCAATAAGCTTATATATTTTGGTTTGCGCAAAAGTTATAGCGTCTACAAACTAGAGTACATTTTCTGGAATTTACACAGCTTTTAATTTATGACTGCCTATCTCATTTCTTGAGGTGCTAAAATGGCAGGGCAGTACAAACCCCCCCCAAATGACTCCATTTTGGAAAGTAGACACCCCAAGGAAATTGCTGATGGGTATGTTGAGCCCATTGAATATTTATTTTTTTTGTCCTAAGGGATTGAATAATGACAAAAAAAAAAAAAAAATTTTTACTAAAAGTTGTCACTAAATGATATATTGCTCACACATGCCATGGTTATATGTGGAATTGCACCCCAAAATATATTCCGCTACTTCTCCCGAGTATGGGGATACCACATGTGTGGGACTTTTTGGGAGTCTAGTCGTGCACGGCACCCCGAAAACCAATCACCACCTTCAGGATTTCTAAGGGTGCAAATTTTTGATTTAACTCCTCACTACCTATCACAGTTTCGAAGGCCATAAAATGCCAAAATAGCACAAAACCCCCCCAAAATGACCCCATTTTGGAAAGAAGACACCCCAAGCTCTTTACTGAGAGGCATGTTGAGTCCATGGAATATTTTATATTTTGCCACAAGTTGCGGGAATATTACAAACTTTTTTTTTTTGCACAAAGTTGTCACTAAATGATATATTGCTCACACATGCTATGGGCATATGTGAAATGACACCCCAAAATACATTCTGCTGCTTCTCCTGAGTACGGGGATACCACATGTGTGGGACTTTTTGGGAGCCTAGCCGCGTACGGGACCCCGAAATCCAAGCACCGCCTTCAGGATTTCTAAGGGCATACATTTTTTATTTTACTCCTCACTACCTATCACTACCTATCACAGTTTTGAAGGCCATAAAATGCCAAGATGGCACAAAACCCCCCCAAATGACCCCATTTTGGAAAGTAGACACCCCAAGCTATTTGCTGAGGGCCATGTTGAGACCATTGAATATTTTTTTTTTGTCCCAAGGGATTGAATAATGACAAAAAATTAAAAAAAATTTTTTTTTTTTACAAAAAGTTGTCACTAAATGATATATTGCTCACACATGCCATGGTTATATGTGGAATTGCACCCCAAAATATATTCCGCTACTTCTCCCGAGTATGGGGATACCACATGTGTGGGACTTTTTGGGAGTCTAGTCGCGCACGGCACCCCGAAAACCAATCACCACTTTCAGGATTTCTAAGGGTGCACATTTTTGATTTAACTCCTCACTACCTATCACAGTTTCGAAGGCCATAAAATGCCAAAATAGCACAAAACCCCCCAAAATGACCCCATTTTGGAAAGAAGACACCCCAAGCTATTTACTGAGAGGCATGTTGAGTCCATGGAATATTTTATATTTTGCCACAAGTTGCGGGAATATTACAAACTTTTTTTTTTTTTGCACAAAGTTGTCACTAAATGATATAGTGCTCACACATGCTATGGGCATATGTGAAATGACACCCCAAAATACATTCTGCTGCTTCTCCTGAGTACGGGGATACCACATGTGTGGGACTTTTTGGGAGCCTAGCCACGTACGGACCCCGAAATCCAAGCACCGCCTTCAGGATTTCTAAGGGCATACATTTTTTATTTTACTCCTCACTACCTATCACTACCTATCACAGCTTTGAAGGCCATAAAATGCCAAGATGGCACAAAACCCCCCCAAATGACCCTATTTTGGAAAGTAGACAACCCAAGCTATTTACTGAGAGGCATGTTGAGTCCATGGAATATTTTATATTTTGCCAAAAGTTGCGAGAATATTACAAACTTTTTTTTTTTGCACAAAGTTGTCACTAAATGATATATTGCTTTTGGAGGGAGGTGGAGCTACACAAGATGGCGCCACACACCAGCTGAACGCCGTGGCCAAAGGCGCATCTCCCCCGGCGAGCTGAAAGCATGCTGTGCTAATTGCTGACATTGCCTATACCTATGCCTACGCTATTGAAGTAACTGAAACAACGGATGTGTGGAGCCTAAATACCTTGCTGTCGGTGGAGCCAGACATAGAGACCTACGTACCCTCATGGTACCCTCATGGTAAGAAGCCTAGAACTTGCCAGACGCGGAGGAGCGGAGGAGAAGGAGTGAGGGAGATTAGCGGACGGAGGTCCGCTTCCGGAGTTCCAGACCCAGGACGTGATTGATTGACTACGGAGGCGTTTGTTCGCTGAGACTTCCCCCTAGTGAGAGAGAGGAGGGTGAAGGATCCCGTGACATCCAGAGGGAGAGGACGCTGATGCGGCTGACGGTGAGAGGGTTCTTGAGGGGGTAGGGAAGAGAGAGAGCGGCTGTATTCTGTGGCTGTGTAGACGAGCAGACTGTTAGACCGAAATTACTCTCCCCCCCTGCCTCTCCCATGCCCCGTGGATTGCTTCGAGAGGTTTGCTGCATTGGATTATTCCTCTGAGAATTGCCTTGGGTCTATGGTGGATATAGAAATCAGTTCATGCCCAGGTTCATATAACTTGTCCCTCTAAGTATTAAGAATTAAGCTGGATGAAAGATCTGTGACCTGTCTGATGTACTGGGGCTAAGTGAGTGGTGATCCCGATCGGATGCTGGAAGCGGCGTGGATTCCCCCAAACAAAATACTTACCTCAGCAGACTGTATGAAGGCTCTGGGTGATAAAATACTTTGAGAGAGAACACGATAGAGTTTTGGAGGAACTTGAAATAAAGACATTGTATGAGTTACAAAAAAGAAATATAATGCTATTAAGTCAACTACAAATAGAGAAAGTGTGACCCTAGGAGGAAATATTGGACAAGAGATATTGGACAGGCTCTTGTACCCCCCCCCCTCCCCCCCTTTTATCTTTTTTTTTTTTTTTTTTTTTTTTTTTTTTTCTGGACATTGAGTTGAATAGATATAGATATTAAGATGTATGTGCTGGAAATCCCTTCTCTCTCTCTTTGTTACAGCTGAAGTTAAGAATTAGTGGACACTGCTTTTTCGTCTGTGTAGAGAATAAGAGACTAAGATTAGACTGGACTAGTGCGTATATCTGCAAACCAATATAATACCCTACCTTTTTTTCCCCTTTTTCCTTATTGTCACGGTATTATTACCTGTATCCCCCCCCCCTTTTTTTTTTTTTTTTTTTTTTTTTTTTTTCGGGGGTAATAAAAGGGATATAGGGTCTGGACTAAAAAAAAAAAATGTTTCAGTAGGGAAAGGGGAGGAAAAGAGGGAAGGAAGGAGAAAAAAGAGAAAGAAAAAGAGATTTTTTCTTTATTGCACTCTATGCACCTTTTTTGCAATTTTTCTCTGCACTCTACTCTTCTTTACACTTTTTAACATTTTTGTAGGTTTTGCATTTTTTTGTAAAAAGTTTTTTTTTTTTTTTTTTTTTTTTTTTTTTTTTTTTTTTACTTTTTTGCTTTTTTTTTGCTTTTTTGTTTTACTGAGGAACTCGCTTCCTGCATATTTTGGTAAATTCACCACCTCTAGCACTTTTTGCACTTTGTGCATCTTTTTGCACTTCATGCACTTTTTTGCATCTATTTTAGGGAAAGAAGAAGAAAGAAAGGAAGGAAAATACTCCCCCCCTTTTTTTTTTTTTTCTTAAGAGTGAGGATACACAATATACATAAAATATAAATTTTTTTTTTTTTCACCTGTTGCTTTAATTGCACTTATTTATTTATTTTCCCTTTTTTCTTTTTCTTTTTTTTTTTTTTTTCTCTCTCTTTTTTTTTTTTTTTTTTTTTTTTAAGCACTTTTTTACTGAGGAACTTGTTTCCTGCATTTTTTGGCAAATTCACCACCTTTAGCACTTTTTGCACCTCGCGCTTTTTTTTTTTGCACTTCATGCACTTTTTGCATCTATTTTAAGGAAAGAAGAAGAAGGGAAGGAAAATCCTCCCCTTTTTTTTTTTTTTTTTTTTTTTTTTTTTTTTTTTTAAGTGTGAGGGTATACAATATACATAAAATATAGTTTTGGAAAATTATATAAAAATTGAATAATACTGTGAATGTATTGTAACTGAAAACAGATTTGAATATAAATACATTGAGGGAAGTGGAGAGGGAAGGGGAAAAGAAGGGAAATAAATAAGGAAAGAGTGCGCTCCCCAGGAGGAGTTATAACTGGGGGGTGACTAGGTTGGTAATAGAATTAAATAATACTAACACTTATTTACGTAAATCTGAAATATTAAATTGAAGGGGAAGGGGGGAAGAAGGGATAATGGTAAGGAGGGGAGCCAAAGCGGGACAAACAGAAAGCGGGAAAGGGAACTCTATAAAAACTTATATGGCCCAGGGCAGAGTAGACCAGAGGGAGGAAAGGGAGGCTGAAAGGGGAGAAGAAACATCACCCTTCCATGAAGAAGAGATAAATAAAAAACTTAATATAGAGGAAAGTACAACTCCACAGAAAAGCTTGAAAGAACGACATCAACAAAAAGAATCAGGAAAGATGTGGGAATTAGAAAAAGAAGGAATCAACCCCCATTCACTCCCCACTAAACAGGATATGGCAGAAATGATGTCACATCTGGAAGGGATGATTAAGGGAGAATTAAAGGCAACCCGTGCAGATATCCAAAACGTATTAAAAAGGGTAGAAGACTCGGAAATACAATTAGAAGAGCATAAAAAAGCTATTTCGGAACTACAAAAAAGGGCGGATATGGACTGGATAGAAATGAGAAATATCAGATATAAATTAGAAGACCAGGAAAACAGGAACAGGCGTAATAATTTAAGAATCCGTGGCCTACCAGAATCCGTGAAAAGCACTGAGTTGGAGACTGTGCTTCGAGAAGTCTTTAATAAAATAATGAAAAAAGAAATAACATCTCATATAGCTTTTGATAGAATACACAGAATTCAAATAAGGGAGAAGTCAAGACCCGAGACGGAGAGAGATGTGATTGTGAGGTTCACTCAATACGAAACAAAACAACAAATTCAGCAAGATGCAAGAAGATCTGAAACTATTAAATATGAAGGAGCTACGTTGCTTTTCTTTTCTGACCTCTCACAAGAAACATTGAGCCGGAGAAGGGCACTGAAACCCCTAATAAATCAACTACAAGAGAAGAAGATCACTTATAGATGGGGCTTCCCCGCATGTCTGATAGCTAAAAACCAAGGGATATCAGCCATTTTAAGATTCCCAGAGGACCTGAAAGAATTTTGCAATAAACTGAATATACCATGTGTTAATATAGAAAACTGGGAGAAAAAACCCCTAGACTGGACGAAATTAAGAGAACAACCCTGGAATAGAGTGTAGGGCCTCTCTTCCTCTCCTTCCTCTCCCTTTCTCCTTCGTTGTATAGGGGGAGAGGGGAGGGGGGTGGAAGAGGCAAATAGGGGGGTAAATAAATAATAACAGGTTAATGAGAAGGAATAGGGGAAGAATAGTAAAGGGGTAGGAAGGGGGAGGAGAGGGGAAGGGGGAAGAGAAGAAGATCACTTATAGATGGGGCTTCCCCGCATATCTGATAGCCAAAAACCAAGGGATATCAGCTACCTTGAGATTCCCAGAGGACTCGAAAGAATTCTGCAATAAACTGAATATGAAGTAAAAAGAATAAAGATTTTGGGCAAGGATGAATTTGAGTAGGCTCGCTAAGAGGGGAGGTATGTGCCGGGGGCTGGGCGGTGCACGCGTGCTCCCCCGAGACCACAACCGAAAGGGGGTGAGGCTCGGGGGACCACGCGGGCACTTATACTCCCTCAAGGAGGTCCAACCAGGGCTGGGGTCTAGTAAATAGGCACTAGCCTGGAGGACGATAACATTGATATTCAATGTGCAAGGGGTGGGGGGGTGGGAAGGGAGGGAGGAAAATATTGGGGGGGGGGAATATGTTGTTGTTTCACATTTATTAATGAAGGGTGTACCGACTGGATCGATCTAGGTAAAAAATATACGTTTATTTTTGTTTTTGGCTTCATGATGGAATGTTTATGGTGGGCTATAACCAATCTCCATGAAAGATGGCCCCGTTGAAGATTGTTACATATAATGTTAGAGGGTTAAATAGTCCCAATAAGAGATATCAGATTTTGCAGGAGTTGAAAAAATGGTCATCAAATATTGCTTTCCTACAGGAAACTCATTTTAAATGGTCCCATAATAGTGGTCTGAAGTCTAAAAATTATCCAACTTGGTTTCATGGATATTCCTCTAGCAAAAGGGCAAGAGGAATTGCTATTGGGTTTGACAGAAATACCCCCTTTACTTTAAAGGATATGGAATCGGATTCTGAAGGGAGATATTTATTTATCAAAGGTTTGATCTTTAATAAAATGTATACGTTGGCTTGTATCTACTGCCCTAATTATCTCCCCTGTCCCTTCTTGGGGAAAGTGCTGAATAAATTAGAATGTTTTAAGGAAGGGGGGGTGATTATGGCAGGGGACTTTAATTTTGTATTTGATCCAACCCTGGATGCCCAACCCCCATCCCTACGCTCAGAAGGTAAATACCTAAAGATAATTAAACGAAAACTACATCGACAGCAACTAGTAGAGGTGTGGAGAATTGCGCATCCAGGGGGAAAGGATTTTACATATTACTCCCAGGTACATCACTCTTACTCAAGAATCGATTATATCCTCTTGGACCATCAGCTTTTGGAGGGGTTAAAGAAAGTAGAAGTAAAATCTATAACTCTCTCTGATCATGCCCCAGTTATGGCTGTTTTGGACCTGGAGGATATACCGATTAGGCAAAGAGTATGGAGGTTGGATGAATCCCTCTTGCATGACCATAAAATATTTGAAGCTTTGGAAAGAGATATGAACTTATTTTTTAAAGAAAATAATGTAGAAAATATTGCACCAACTGTGTTGTGGGAGACCCATAAGGTATACATGAGAGGGAGATTGATAGCAGAAGCAGCTAAGAGGAGGAAAATAAGGTCAACGCAAAAATCACTGATTTTACAGGAAATCCAGGAGTTGGAACAGTTACATAAAGGATTAAATGACCATAAAATAATGGACGAACTTATGGGAAAAAGGGAGGCACTGAGAGACATACTGGAACAGGAAACCAGGCAGGCCTTTTTAAAGTCCGCTAAAAGACAATATGAATTTGGTAATAAACCGGGGAGAATCCTGGCAGAGGTAATTAAACCTAGAAGAAATTTTAATTATATCGCAAAAATTAAAGATAAGAAGGGAGTAATGAAATATGCAACAAGGGATATTAGTAACATCTTCTCAGAATACTACCAACTACTGTATAAGGTAAATGGTAACCAGGACCCCAAGGATAAACAAAAGAGAAGGGAAAAAATTGAACAATATCTCCGGAAGATAGATCTACCGAGGATAGCAGAGGAGGATGCTGGTATGCTCGATAGGGATATCTCTAAGGAGGAAATAGAAAGAGCAATTAAGGATAGTAAGAATGGGAAGAGCCCAGGGCCCGATGGATACACATCATTATACTTTAAAAAGTTTTTGGGACCTTTAACACCTTATTTCCATCAGTACATGAACTCAATAGGGGAAGGAAGGGAGATACGGAAGGAAGCTTTGGGGGCCTTTATAACTATATTAGCAAAGGAAGGGAAAGACCCAACATTATGCTCTAGCTTTAGACCTATTTCTCTGATTAATGAGGATGTAAAAATTTATGCAAGGATTTTAGCCGAGAGGCTGAAACAATATATGCCAGATTGTATAGAAGGAGATCAGGCAGGTTTTGTACCTGGAAGGGAGGCGAGGGACAATATACTGAGGACAACCCTCTTAATGCAGGAAGTTAAGAAGAAGAAGAAGCAGTCTTCCCTTTTCCTATCGGTCGATGCGGAAAAGGCATTTGATAGGTTAGAATGGGAATACATGCTGCAGACATTATATAAATTTGGTTTAGGCCCAAGAATGCTGCGGTGGATAGAGGCCTTATACTCTAACCCTACAGCTCAGATTCAGGTGAATGGGACCCTATCAAATTCTTTTGGGCTATATAATGGTACACGTCAGGGATGCCCATTATCTCCTTTACTTTTTGTATTCTCCTTGGAACCTCTTTTGGTTTCTATAAGAGCGAACCAAGGTATTGAGGGAATAAAAGTATCAGAGAAGGAGCATAAGATATCTGCATTTGCAGATGATATTATGCTCTATATAACGAATCCCAAACAGTCCCTTCCTAGGATCTTGCAGGAGTTGGAGGAATATGGGAATGTTTCGAACTTTAAGATCAATAGAGAGAAAACTGAGATATTAAATGTCTATTCCTCCCCAGAGGAGAGAAGAGAACTTAGAGCTCTTTTCCCCTTTGTGTGGAAAGAGAAGGGCCTGAAATACTTAGGAATATACTTATCGACATCAGTTACAGATTTATATCAAGATAATTATCTCCCTCTTTTAAATAAAATTAAACAAGATCTTAAAGGTTACCCTGCACACAGACTGTCATGGTTTGGCAGGATAAACGTAATTAAAATGATGATTCTGCCAAAGGCTCTATATGTCTTTCAGAGCCTCCCGATAAATATCCCAGGGGCCTATTTTAGAATTATTAAATCCCTGATTCAGAAATTTATATGGAACAAAAGAGGAAGTCGCGTTTCTTATAAGGTAATGAATAGGCCTAAGGATAAGGGAGGGGTATCTCTCCCAGATTTTCAAAAATACCATTCAGCAGCGGTAATGAGGAGGATTTTGGATTGGGTTTACAACGCTCCATTTAAAAAGTGGGTATCACTGGAAGATAATATGAGTAATGTTGTCCTGAGCCAGACCATTTGGATTCCAATGAAGTTTAGGGGTCTCTCTGGAAGAATATCCCCGATTACAATGGAAACATTAAGAACATGGGATGGGGTACTTAAAGGTACAGAAGGTCAAAACAACAATAGCCCTCTAATGCCCCTGTCAGGAAATAACTATTTTCCTCCAGGGAAAGAAAACAAAATGTTCCAGAAGTGGACGCATAGGGACATATTAAGGTTAAGGGATGTGTTAAAAGCAAATAGCTTATGCTCATTAGAGGAGATACGAGAGAAATACGGAAGAACACCATGGGATGGATGGAGATACAGACAACTCCAACATTTTGTTGAGTCCCTTCCAAAACCTCTCCGCTCGGGTGACAATTTAAACCCTTGGGAGAAATTGATTGACCGAGGAGGAGCGGGCAGACAGGGGATCTCTAAGATATATAGGACCTTAATATCTTTAATGGAGGATGAGGCGATACCGGCTTTTGGGAGGTGGGAAGGGGAATTGAATCAATCAATCCCAGAAAAACTGAAAGGGAAAGTTATAGACTATACCCACTCCACTTCAATAGATACGAAGATCCAAGAAATGAACTATAAATTATTGGTTAGATGGTATTATGTTCCATCGAAAATGCATAAGATTAACAAAGACTTATCACCCCTTTGTTGGAGAGAGTGTGGGAGGGAGGGAACCCATGCCCATATATGGTGGCAATGCAGTGCAATCCAGTTATACTGGGAAAAGGTGGTGGGTTTAATTAAAGAGATCGACGGGAAGGAAATAGAACTGGATCCCTGGAAATGTTTGTTTCACGCGGCCGAGGGCCCTAGGGAAAAATATAGAAGAGCATTAACTCCATTTTTGCTAAACGCAGCGAAAGTACTGATCCCGAGATACTGGAAAGTAAAGGAAACACCCGGGATAAGAGAATGGTTTAGGGAAATAGATAGATTGAGGATTATGGAAGAACTAATACACCTTCAACGGGGAGCCGAAATTAGATTCCAGGTGACTTGGAGGAACTGGATGGAATTTAGAAAATCCTCAATATATCTTGGAATTATGGGGGATGGAGAGGGCATCTAGGGGAGGGAGATAAGATGCATATACTTCATAGCCCCCTATAAAAATTTTTTATTTATTTTTTATAGGGGAGGGAGGAGGAGAGGAGGGAAGAAGGGAGGAGAAGGGGAAAGGATCCTTTCCCCCCCTTGGTTCTCCCCCTTTTTTTTTTTTTTTTTTTTTTTTTTTTTTTTTGCGTGGGGGGGAGGAGATGGGGGACCCCTTGTTCTGGGGCCCTTTAGGGGGTTTGTCGGGGGGTTTTTTTTTTTTTTTTTCTTTCTTTTCTTTTTTTTTTTTTTTTTTTTTTTTTTTTTTTTCTTTTTTTTGTAGAAGGGAGTGGGGATGGAAGGAGAGGAATCCCCACCTTACACAAATCACAAATTGGAAGTAAGAAAAAGCGTCACGTGGGAGGGGTAATAAATATGGGTAAGATAAAATCACAAAAGGATAATTCTAAACACATGAAGAGAGGGGGAGGGGGCGGGCTTAAAACCCTTTTTTTTTTTTTTTTTTTTTTTTTTTTTCTTTTTTTTTTTTTTTTTTTTTTTTTTTTCTTTTCCCTCCCTCTCTCTCTCCTCTTCTTCTTCTCCCCTTTTGGGATATTTAAGATCGATCCGGTTGGGCACCCAATGTGTACTTTTTTTTTTTTTTGACTGTTTGTTTTTATGTGAATGTTGAAAACACTGAAATAACATGAATGTTAGTCAAAGTGATTTTTAAAAGTATGTATAAGGAATATTTTGTACTGTTCTTTTTGTAAATGTGGAAAACGAAATAAACAATATTTAAAAAGGAAAAAAAAAAAAAAAAAAAAAAAAAAAAAAAAAAAAAAAAATGATATATTGCTCACACATGCTATGGGCAGAAGTCAAATTACACCCCAAAATAAATTCTGCTGCTTCTCCCGAGTACGGGGATACCACATGTGGGGGACTTTTTGGGAGCCTAGCCATGTACGGGACCCCGAAAACCAAGCACTGCCTTCCGGATTTAAATATAAAATGCTACCAAAAAAACTGTTAGCGATCGCAGGGATCAGGCCTGACTCTGCGATCGCTGCAGTTATGTGTTTAGTGTTTTGTAAGTGACAGTGATCGATCGATACTGCACTTGGGTGGGCTGGACAGAGGGGCAAAACGCAGGTGCTAGCAGGTATCTGGGCTGATCCCGCTAACAATGCGTTTTTTTGGAACCCTGAACTGCTGGGGACGCTAGTATAGATCTGATCAGATCAGATATTGATCTGTTCAGATTCTATACCACTACGGGAGGTGTATGCTTTGCGGCGTGGGTGTTAGCGGTACTGGCACTAACCTAGCACTGCCTGGGGCGACGCAGACCCTGACCCTAAAACCTAATTGATATCACCCGCCGGGTGATCAGGGGGTTAAACCTTTATTGGGTAATAAATGGTGGGTGCCCTGATGCTATAAAAAGCAAACTAACCAGAGTCACCCGTAACACTTATACGGTGATCAGTGGTGAAAGGGTTAACTAGGGCAATCAGGGGGTTCAAATTTTTATTAGGTAGTATATGGGGGTCCCTGGCGCTATATAAAAACCTGACGGGGAACCTAAATAACTAACTGGCTAACCAGCGTCACCAGTGACACTTATACTGTGATCGCTGGTGAAAGGGTTAACTAGGGGCAATCAGGGGGTTAAAACCATTATTGGGTAGTATATCGGGGTACCTAGCGCTATAAAAACCTGGCGGTGAACCTAAAAAAATAACTAGCTACCTAGCGACAGTAGCGACACTGATGCAGCGATCAGAAAAATGATCGCTTAGTGACACTGGCAAAAGGGGGTGAAAGGGTTAACTAGGGGCAATCAGGATGTTAAAACCATTATTGGGTAGTATATTGGGGTACCTAGCGATATAAAAACCTGGCGGTGAACCTAAAAAAATAACTAGCTACCTAGCGACAGTAGCGACACTGATGCAGCGATCAGAAAAATGATTGCTTAGTGACACTGGCAAAAGGGGGTTAAAGGGTTAACTAGGGGCAATCAGGATGTTAAAACCATTATTGGGTAGTATATCGGGGTACCTAGCGCTATAAAAACCTGGCGGTGAACCTAAAAAAATAACTAGCTACCTAGCGACAGTAGCGACACTGATGCAGCGATCAGAAAAATGATCGCTTAGTGACACTGGCAAAAGGGGGTGAAAGGGTTAACTAGGGGCAATCAGGATGTTAAAACCATTATTGGGTAGTATATCGGGGTACCTAGCGCTATAAAAACCTGGCGGTGAACCTAAAAAAATGAAGGATGGGGGGGGGGGTTTGTGTACCTGTGTGTACCTACATGTCAGTGTAGTGTTGGTGCACACTTACTATTAGTCTTCTCCTCGTAGTCAGGTCAAAAAGACCGCCCCGAGGAGAATGACATCACTTCCTCCTTCCTGTGTAAACAATACACAGTGGGAGGAAGTTCGTCATTGGCCAGGAGCGATCCAGAGGGGGTGGCCAGAAACTAACGGCCATCCCCTCATCACAGATCGCTGCTGGAGGGAAACGGACCGCCGTATCCAGCGGGAGGGGGTCCGATCGGACCTTCCCACCCGCTGGAAGGCAGGCACGTACATCTACGTGCTTGTGCCTGCCTGTGCCATTCTGATGACGTATAATGGCAATACGGCGGTCCTTAAGTGGTTAATAACCAGAACAATTTTCAATTTGGCACTGTTTTGCTTGGGGGCGGTTCCGCCCGGCTGCAGCAGCCTATCCTCCTTAGTGCTTGCTTTCACGTGACGTTGGTGGGTGTGGCAGACTAGCCCTTATAAGTCTCCTGGGGCAGATTGACTCACATGGTGGTTCCAGCCCTCTATCTGCACACTTTGTGGATCACGCAACACTGAAGTGTCTATTAGGTAATTTGATCTTCACTTTTTCACTATTTGATTTATGCTGCACTTCTATTTTATTTCATCTAATCTCTTTGGTTGATATGGTTTCTTAAAATATTCTATGTATTTCACTTTTCTAATTATTCCAACTTTCTACTCTCACTAAGTTAACCTTACCTATACACTCATTAGCATCTCATTATCCTATCCTTTACCAAGTTTAGGACAGATGACCTATTGTACCACATAATATGATCTTCCAACCTATTTTATAATCTTTCTTTTACTTTTAGCACATATGGTCACTGCTGACCATTATTAATTTTTGGAATTTCCTTTTTTGGAAACCATCTTTGTCCAGTCCTGGTCTGCCTTAACCACCTCAGCTCCCACCAGTGATATCCATATGGGGTTATTCTGATTCATTTTGGCACATTGCTACTGCATAGATACAGATGATGTAAGTACTTTTGAGAGTGGTTTGGGGGGTTTATCCTAGCCAATATTACTTCTAATTACTTTATTTTAATCTCTGCTTTCCGTGACAGGGTCAGACCTTACAGATATTCTTATTATTATACTACAGCATTCAGTTTTCCATGTGCATGCTCCTGAAGAGTGGATGAATCCACGAAATGCATAGAGCTACTATATGCCATGTTTTATGCCAACTATATATTTTACTTACTTAATGATCACTTGTAATATGTGATTTGTATTTTTAGTGGTCAATTGTTATTGCTGTATGTTTATCCATTGAATGGAATATATTGGTCTTCTTGGTGTACTCATGATTACCCTCATGCAACCTACCATTGATTTTCCAATAAATTTAAATGTTTTACACCTGCCTGCTTCAATTTAAAGTCCCAACCCCCAGTCATCCTGATTGAAGCATTCGTTGATATTTAAGTGCATACGACCCTCTGTAATTTAAAGGGTCCATACAATGAGGTGAGCAGCCAATTTTACCATTGGTGGTGGTCCCCCCCTTGGCACTAAGTCACTTTATGCATGAACTGACTGTATACCACTGAAGATTCCTCACGTGGACTTTTTGACATAAAAGCTATTTTGGACTTTTAATTAATTTGAATATGTTAGTAATCATTTTATTTTAGTTGGAGCGCTGTACCATCTGTTTGATATATTGTATTTTGGGATTTGGTAATTGATCCTTGGTGTTCAGCAGCAGCTTTTCGTAAAGGGGTTGTACTGATTTTTAATGTATCTATATTGCAGAGTATTGGCAGGGAATTAAGGGGTTAATTTTCGGTGAGCAGTGATGAGGGCACTGCAGATGCAGCCCACAGCGCTGCTGACACCGATCTCTTCCCCCTCTGCTGTACCGATCGGTACAGATAGGGGAGGGAGGAACCGGCGTCACAACATGACGCCAGTTTGTTTACAAGTGATCGCTCCGACATTTGAACCATGATCCGTGATGCAGACCCGGCGGTCACGGATGCTCTCGAGTGCCAGCCCCAGGGGAGCGCGCGAGAGCGGAATTCTGGGAGGACGTCATATGAGCCTCTCAGAGTTAAACAACCGCCTTGTAGCCATCATTCGGCTATGGGCCGGTTGTTAAGTGGTTAAAATTACATAGAAATTATACTTTTGGTACAAAGTCTGTAACTTTTTTTTGCAAATGATAAAAGGTACCTTTTTAAATGTGCACATTTTATTGTTATGCAACACTGAAAAAACAACAGACATAACAAATAAAACAAAAATTTTGTAGAAATATATAACAGCTAATGGGAGAGAAGAATTAAGGAGTTAATTAGGACTTAACAAAGGGTTAATAACAGTTTAAGTAGTATGTTATTTAAAAAAAAAACATTAGGCTCTGTTTCCACTACTGCAAGCTGATGTTCAACTTGACACTAGGGATGGGCTGAAAGGACCTCTGTTTGAATGTTCAGACCCGAATAACGAATCCCATTAACCACTTGCAGCCCACCCACCTTCAAATGACGGCTGAGCAGTGTGGCTCTCTTTTTGGTGGATGTCATATGATGGCCTCCCAGAATGACCTGTTGCTAGGACATGGTGCGACTGTGATCTGTGTAAAGAGCTGTGGCTCTTTAACCATGTGCTCGGCTGTGTCCAATCACAGCCGGTCACATGTAAACACGGAGATGCCGGTAATCGGCGCTCCTCACCTCACACTAGCAGAGTGTGAGGAGAGGAGAGCCGATCAGCAGAATCTCCTCACAGAGGACATCTATGGATGTAATCGGTACACTGATCATCATCCTTGTGGCCTCCTCAAATGGTGACAATACAGTGCATGCATCCTTAATGATCAGCCATTGATGTGTTGTCGTGCCGTACTGGCACAGGTACATGGTGACGGCCCTCTGCTGCATGTATAACCTGGTGGGCATGTCACAAATCAGGTGGTTTACGGGCAGGTGGAATTGCTGCTGAATTTCAGCCAACTTCTCTTCTGGCTTGCTTTGTTACATCTTGCAACCCTGGGTACGTACTTAGGTATGCTGCACCACCAAATTGAGGACATGTGCCAGGCGTGGCACATGTGTCAACTTTCCCTGTCTAAGGGGCAGACAGGAGGTTTGAGAAATTATCGGACACCACCATTCCTGGCTCCAGCTTGCATGGTGTGAACCACCTCTGGGCCTGTCCCTGCAGCTCTGCAAGAATCTCTGCTCCGGTATGGTTCCTGTCCCCTAAACACACCAGCTGAAGCACTGCATGGCACCTTTTAGCCTGACCCTGGGAACAGCCCTTTGAGCGCTTAGCAGTTACATGATGTTCATAGGATAATTCTGCAGAGGGGGGCGTGGAGGAGGAGGGGGTAGAGCTCACAGGTCTGGCATCATCACCACTGGCTGTATGGAGACATGCGGGCACAACAAGCTGCAGCCCTGTCCTGCATCCTTTTGTGTTACTAGCAGCGTTACTCAGTGTGCGGTGAACAAAATATATCATCTCTGCCCATACTTGCTGGACCATGTGTCAGCAGTAAGGTGGATTTCACGGCTGACTGCCTTGCCCAATGATGCCAGAACTTTCCCTTCCCACGTGATGGTAGAGAGATGGAACGGCCTTACGAGAAAAGTAGTAGTGACTGGGAACCTGCCATTGTGGTACAGCACATTGTGCAAATTCACGGAAGGGGGCAGAATCCACCAGGCTGAAAGGCAAAAGTTGGAGAGCCAACAGCTTTGACAAGCTTGCATTCAGATGCTGGGCGTGCGGGTGGCAGGTACTGTATTTTCTTTCCGCTGCAGCAGATGGGGCAGAGTAATTTTCCGGCTACAGTCTACAGCTGGTGGTGTGCTGCTGGCAGATGTGCTGCTAGGATCTGGGACACCCTGTGCTATACCATCATCCCTGTCAATGGAGCCTGCTGAGAGGTAATGACTCAGTATTGCAGGGGCAGACTGAAGTGGGTAAGGAGGAGGGGGGACCGATTTTTGCCCCTCTTGTGTGGCTTTTAGGTCCTCTTGCCAACGGGGGTGGACGTTAAATGCCTTGTTAAGCATGTAGTTCCCAAATAGTTGGTGTTTTTGCCACGTTTGATGTGCCTTCAGGAAAAAAACTCAAGACCACTTTTAAGAAGGAAGTCAACACAGGTCAGATCAAATGCCTTGAGGCGATTCAGTTCGCATTTGTAGCACTATGCAAGTCATTCACTCATTCCGAGACACAGTTTGCACGTAACAATAGTGCAATTTGCTGCAGATGTGCTGAAAACGGCCCAGGCAGCTGAGCTTTGGGGAGTGGGCTGGGAGATAACAACTGCAGAATGTGATGTAATAGGGTGGCTGCTCTCTACTCTTTCTTGATGTCGGCCTCCTTAGGGTTGTGCCGCCTCACCTTCAGTTTACTCCTTTGCTTTATCTGGCACCCAAGTCGCATCAGTGACATCATCATCATCATCATCCCCATCTACTCCATCTTCATCATTACCACTGGAGGCAACTTGGCAATACATGAATGCCAATTTGTCTACCAGTGTTCCTCCCTCTCTCTAGGCTCATGTTCCTGTCATCCTCAACCTCAGAACCAACATCTGAATCCAGTAATGGCTGGGCATCATCAAGGGGCAAGTGGCTGATGCTGTGGTCAAATAACGCAGCTGACTCCTCAATGGCTGATGTTGGGGCTATGGCAGGAATAGATGTTATCAAGGAGGCAGGTTTATCCACTCTGGCAACTGCAGGGGACTGCACACTTGTCTCTGCTTGTGTGACAGAGGTTGAGGAGGATGAGGAAGGTTTAGTAAGACAGTCCACCACCTCCTCTGCATGCTGTGGCTGGATAGCACGGGCAAACTCACTAAACAGAGGAAATGATGCCCTGCCTGAGGACTGACCACCATGTCCACCTTTGCCTGTGGACACATTTGTTGCTGGTCCCCTTACAGTGCCAAGGGAACGTCTGCTGCTCCTTGTTGTCCTCCCAGACATTATTGGGAGGGAGGGGGCGGTGATTATAAGCAAATGTAAAGAAGAAGTTGAAATCTGTACGTAGATGCACTATAATCAATGTAAAGAGGTGTTTCGTGCACTTTAATTTGAGTACTCACACGACACAGACACACGCCACGGATACACTATAATATACTGCAATATAATGTGCCAAATGTACAGTGACACACAGAACGATATGGCATTAAACTGGCAGTAATGCACACAAAACAATATGGCATTAAACTGGCAGTAATGCACACAAAACGATATGGCGTTAAACTGGCAGTTAAGCAATCAAATGAACGGTCTTCAACCATCACACTGACGCGATCTGAACTGTCCCTACTCTAGCTACACACTAATGTAAAGATCACTGACACAGTCACACTACACTACAGTGAAATTATCTGAGCTGTCCCTACTCTAGCTGTACACTATCCAAAGCTGAACGATGGTCCTCCTAACTACACTCACACTATCCCTAGATTCAGTGCCGATCCTGACCTCCCTGGGGGCCCTAAGCAAAATTCTGCTAAGGGGCCCTCTACCTGACCGTGATGCCGTGATGCATTTGCCATCGCCACACCTGACACTTCAGTGCTCCCAATACAATCCTCCCTCCTTTAAACAAAACAGTCAAAGAATAAGTACAACAATATAGAAGAGACATGTATATAATATACGTGTGTGTGTGTGTGTGTGTGTATGTATGTATGTATGTATGTATGTATATATATATATATATATATATATATATAAATATATATATATATATACACACAATTGTTACATATCTGAGTGCAGATCCCCCACTTACATCAGGTTCTCCAGAGAGCCCCCCTTAAATCAGTGTCCTCAGAGAGTCTCCCCCTACATCAGGGTCCCCAGAGAGCATCCCTACTTGCCTCAGGGTCCCCAGAGAGTCTCCCCCTACTTACATCAGGGTCCCCAGAAACGGGGAAGGACTGGGAATAAAAAACAGTCCTGGAAATAATTTCATACCAGCCCCATAGCATTACTATACCAGCCCAACAACATTATTTTCTTGTTCACACTCTTCATGCATTTGAAGAGTGTATTATATATAGATAAGAGAGATGTGGAATTTACAAACAGCCGCAATTGTTTACTGGCAAAAATCATGTCATTTACTGGCACAGACTCATTTTTTACTGACACTGCGATAAAAGTGAGGCAGTTTTCAATGAAAGTATCAATATTTAAGCTATAACCATATAGCTAAAGCTATTAGCAATGTGTTTAAGTTAAACAAAAGTCAAAAAACATATTTCTCCATTTATATGAAGGTCAGATTAAAATAACCCAGCACAGAGTTCCCCCTTACATCAGGAGTCTCCAGGATTCCCCCTTTACAGTGCAAGGGAACTCTGGCATAAAGGGGGTCATTCCAGATTATGATCTAAGCGTTAACACTGATATAAAGGGGGGCACTGGTGACCAGAGACCCCACTTATATCAGAGCCACTGCATTCACCTTTACATCAGAGTTCTCACTTACATCAGGGTCTGCAGCATTGCCCTTTACATCAGAGTTCCCCCTTGCACTGTAAGGTGGAATCCTGCAGTCTATCATGTAAAGGGGAACTCTGGGAATGTGGGGAGGACTCTGGTGGTAACCAAAGACCACCTTCCGCAGAAAGAAAACACTAAGATAAGGGAGTTTACTGATATAAGGGGGAAACCTTTATATCAGTGCCCCCTTACAATGCTGTATTGACTCCCCCTCAGACTGGCCTGGCGGCGCTGTCACTGACCTCCTCTCAGGTGCACCATGCAGGGAACAGTCAGCTGGCTCCAGCTTGGTGGCTCTGGTTTTATCCCATAGTTTCCTCTTCGCAGCCTATACATGTCTGACTTCTCCCATGACCCCCATCCTGGCGGCACTTCCACTCTTGACTCCTCTCCAGACAGGATATAAGATAAGAGATGGTCAGAGGCTGCGGATGGTACAGGAGAGATCAGGGATTGCGGGTGGTACAGGGGAGGTCAGAGGCTGCGGGTGGCACAGGGGAGGTCAGAGGCTGCGGGTGGCACAGGGGAGGTAAGAGGCTGCGGGTGGCACAGGGGGGTAAGAGGCTGCGGGTGGCACAGGGGAGGCAAGAGGCTGCTGGTGGCACAGGGGAGGCAAGAGGCTGCGGGTGGCACAGGGGAGGTCAGAGGCTGCGGGTGGCACAGGGGAGGTCAGAGGCTGCGGGTGGTACAGGGGAGGTCAGAGACTGCAGGGGGGGGTGACCAGGGGCGTACCTAGAGCATTTGGCACCCGGGGGGATCCTATATCTGGCACCCCCCCACCATAAAATGTAAAAACACCCACTGTGTCCCCTGCATACCTCTGCATCCTTCAATATCTTTTTGTCACTACTGTGTACCCCCCCCCTCTCCACAACTGCACTTCTGGACCTCTTTAAATTACACAGCACTCTGCACCTCTGGACCCCTTTACATTACACAGCACCCTGCACCTCTGGACCCCTTTACATTACACAGCTCTTGTACCTCTGGACCCCTTTACATAACATAGCACCCTGAACCTCCTGACCCCTTTACATTACACAGTCCTTGTACCTATGGATCCCTTTACATTACACAGCACCCTGAACCTCTGGACCCCTTTACATTACACAGCCCTTGTACCTCTGGACCCCTTTACATTACACAGCACCCTGCACCTCTGCACCCCTTTACATTACACAGCCCCTCACAGCTCTGGACCCTCTGCATGTTACACAGACCCCCTACAGTGCAGACCCCCTCCCTACCATACAGACCCCTATCTACAATGTAGACCCCCCTACAGTACAGAATCCTTCCCTACAGTGCAGACCCTCCTACAGTACAGACCCCTCCACCCTATAGCGCAGACCCCCCCTACAGTGCAGACCCTCCTACAGTACAGACCCCTCCCCCTACAGCGCAGACCGCCCTACAGTACAGACTCCCCTACAGTACAGAATCCTCACCTACAGTACAGACCCCCTTACAGTGCCGAATCTTCCCCTACAGTACAGACCCCTCCTACAGTGCAGGACCCCCCTACAGTGCAGGACCCCTTCTACAGTGCAGGACCCCCCTACAGTGCAGACTCCCCTACAGTGCAGGACCCCCCCTACAGTGCAGACCCCCTTACAGTGCAGACCCCACCACAGTAAAGAACCCCCTTACAGTGCACAGCCTCCCCTAAGGACCCATAGTGTACCTCGAGCCCAAGGCAGCGGCATTGCAGGGGGGAGGTGCGAGCAGCACCCGAGTGGAGTGTCACCTGTCGGCTCAGTGATCCGGGACCCGGCGCAATAATCCCCTTCTCTCTGTGGTCGCGTGACTCACGTCGTGCCGTTCTGATCAGTCTCGGCAGCGGCTGTCACTCAAGGCCAAGCAGAGTGAAGACGCCTCCCCCTCCTTGTCTACACAGTGCTGTGCATGCAGGAGGGGGAGGCAGCTTCACTCTGCTCGGGTGTGAGTGACAGCCGCTGCCCGAGACTGATCAGAACGGCAGCGCGACGCGACCACAGAGAGAAGGGGGTTATTGCGCCGGGTCCCGGATCACTGAGCCGGCAGATGTCACTCCACTCGAGTGCTGCTCGCACCCCCCCCCCCGCAATGCAGCCTACTGCCAGTGCCTCGGGCTCTCTCTGTGTGGGCTGCGAACCCGAGGCACGGCGCTGTCTCCTCTTTAGTTGCGGATGGGGGGGGCGCTGGCCTGACACCCCCCCAGTGTGTGGCACCCAGGGCGGCCCGCCCCCCACTTAGTACGCCACTGGGGGTGACAGAGGAGGTCAGAGGCTGCGTGGGTAACAGGAGGTCAGAGGCTGCGGAGGGGATGTAGGAAGAGCACACGCCAGATGAGACCTCACTGAGCGCTACTGCTTTACTCTTAAAAATTGCGCCTCTCTGCGCCATTATGTCACTGCGTATGCGCCCACCTTTCCAAAATTTGCCAAGCGTGTATAGGCTTTGCCGAGCATGGCTAACTTCAGAACAGCGCTTGCGCCAGCGCAGTGGCATGTCGACCCCGCAGCCATATTTTTTTCAGGCGCCGCTGTCCTCACAGCAGCAGCAGCCCCAGTTGCAGCCAGGCAGCCGGTCTGGCCCTGAGCAGAGCCAATTCGCCCTTGTGGGGCCGCCCCACAGCGGCGGGGCCCTACGCAGCTTGCGTAGTGAGCGTATAGGGCAGATCGGCTCTGCCTAGACTGACACTAAACTAATATTCTACACTGACAATTGAAGCAAAATAGCGCAGTATAGCACACTAACTAATAGCACTAAACAGGGCCCTGTTATATCTCTCTCCGCACCAAATTCACACTGAAAATGGCTGCCATTGAAAGAATACTTTTATACTGTGGGGCAGGAATGAGCCATGATTGGATAAAGTCATGATGACAGAGTCTAATCATGACTCTGACAGTGCTCTGTGCCCTGATTGGCTGAAGCTTTCACTGCTTCAGCCAATCAGGACTTGAAATGCACTGTTCAGCGCCGCAATGCATTGTGGTCGGTTCGGGAGGGTCGAACAAATGGTCGAACAACCCATTTGTTCAGCTGCTTGCTGAATAGTTCAGCCCAAACCTATTTTTTGATTGAATTTTGAATTTGAATATTTTGCAAGAAAGTATACAAAAAACTAAATACTTTGAACAGGGTACATTCCACACTGTACTGCGACGCAGCGCATAAATACACTACATAACAATACAGTTCCAAGCATACAAATAAATTACATTCATCCTGCGGTATGATGCCTGATGTGCTGCGCAGAGTAATAATACCCTGAAACATCACATCATGCATGACGCCGCATTACCCTGAAAGCATTACCAAAAACATTACCAAAAACATGTCATCAAGTCATACAGTCTTAGTCAGAGTCAAATGGCATTTCAATGAGCAACAGGTGTGATGGGGGGTGGAGAAGGTGGGGTAGGGAGGGGAAAGAGTTCACAGGCCCGAAGCTTTATTGAACTGACAAAAGGGTACATAGTGGTGGGAGGGGAAATTTTCAGACCTCCTCTTCCTCCTTGTTGTCCATCAGGTGATAGTCTCTGAGCAGACTGTGAGTCAGTCTGCGACAGTCCTCGATGGACATCCTCTCCCTCTGGTGGATGAGGCGCTTTCTGGCGCACCAAACAGCGTCCTTAAAGCAACACAGCACCCGCCAGGCACTATCAATGTTCTCCTGTGAATGAGTTCAACAAAAGAGTCCGTTTAACACACCAAAGTGTGTAATAGCAGTCTGTGGAACCTATAGTCGGGCCAAACCATTTGCCCATCCCCACTTGACACATGTGAAGTCGCATGACAAGTCAAAATTCATGTATTTCAATGGTCCCCATTCTAATTGGTGTGACTCCATAAAAGGTTTTTGCACTACTTTGTTTCATCTTTGGTGCGACTCGTTCTCCATAGAATGTAATTAAGTCGCAATGCTGTCGCATATACATGCATGTCACTGTGACTTTGTTGTGACTTCCACGTAAGTCTGCGGAAGCACATGATCTCTACTCCTCCCAAATACATCACTTCCTATATAGATGTATGTGAGTGTAGAAGACAGCAGGAAGCATGCCTAGCGCTAGAAAGAACAAGCAACAAGTTCATGACAATGAAGAAATCATTCGGCTTGCCAGACAACGTCCGGCAATATATGACCTCAGAGATCCATGTTACAAAGATCACGTAAAAAAGAAGGAGTGAGCATGGTTGGAAGTGGCTCGTATGTATTATGATACCTGGGACTCTCTATCAGCTACAGAACGGTCTGCAAAAAGTAAGTGGTTGATGTATGCTGCTTAGCACTTTGCGGCTTGCATCTATTTAAATGTGCAGTAACCTCTAGCAACCAATGGGTGTGGTGATTATGTGCACTGTGTTTTCTTGGTGGGGACTGCTTCTCCTGACAGGAGATCACAATGGTTTGGCAGGAGGGAATCTCCTGTCAACACTGTCTGTGTTGATGGTGGAATTTAGCTAGTTTCTTTGCTGCAACCTGTGGCTGTGAACTATATATAAATATATATTTATATTTTGCAGTGCACTGGTTACAAACTCGATGGAGAAGTCTCAAAGACTATTACAACCGGTACCTGAAAATGAATGAAAATTAAAAGAAGAAAGGAGTGGTTCCAGCTCAAAAAGATTAGCCCCATATGCCCATGCTGGGGATCTCACATTTTTAAAACCGGTGTTAGAAATGCAAGAGTAAGTTATCAGCAGGAATACTTGCAGAATTTGACATATAAAATTGTAATGCTTCCTTTTGAAAATGTGTTATTTTGTAGTTCAGAACCCAAGCAAGCTGGGAAGACAGCACACAGGGTTTGTCAGAGGATGCTGTTGTGGAGGAGGAGGAAGAAAAACAATTCCAAGACACTGTTGACAAGGAACTGTTCATGGATGAAAGAAGATCACCAACAAACTCAATGAATGAGGAGGAGGCTGAACCAAGCAATGTGAAAAACAAAGAAAAGGTGCCTCTAAGTGTAGAATTAAAAGCTGTTTAATTTCCCCAAAAAGGGTTAAAAACACTTAAAAGATATGTAGACTGGCAAAACATATCATTAATATCCATGTAGGTGGTCCGGCATGAATGCAGTGGTCACTGGCATATACCAGTTCTTTAGGCTGTGTGTGTCCAGTAGCAGGGAGGTCCAGGGGATGCCAACAGGAAAAACAGCAGGGAGCTCCAAGAGAACTGACAGGCCAGCCCGCAATCACAGTCTCAAAACACAAGGATCCTGGAAGTGACGTCAGTGGCAGGAGACAATAACCAGCAACCAGCGTGGACCACAAACAGGAAGCAAAACAGGAAGCAGTCATCAAAGAGGGACGCGTTTCGGAACATCTCATTGGTTGCTTTATCAACCTGATGCCTGTGTGTGTGTATGGGACTAATTTATACTACCTGGGTGGACCTTCGGGGTGTGTAAAAATATTGATTCTCATTTTCATTTTATGTTTATTTTTATTTTTAAATGTCGTTTATTGGTTGTTGTTCTGTATGAAATCATATATCTATATATATCATTTTTTTTTTGTTTGGATAGGGATTTTGTTTCTGTTTCTCCTCCTGTCCTATACCTTTATATTGTGATAACGCTCCATTTACATATTCCCGCCCAGGTAGTATAAATTAGTCCCATACACACACAGTCATCAGGTTGATAAAGGAACCAATGAGATGTTCCGAAACACATCCCTCTTTGATGACTGCTTCCTGTTTTGTTTTGTTTCCTGTTTGTGGTCCACGCTGGTTGCTGGTTATTGTCTCCTGCCGCTGATGTCACTTCCAGGATCCTCGTGTTTTGAGACTGTGATTGCGGGCTGGCCTGTCAGTTCTCTTGGAGCTCCCTGCTGTTTTTCCTGTTGGCATCCCCTGGACCTCCCTGCTACTGGACATGCACAGCCAAAAGAACTGGTATATGCCAGTGACCACTGCATTCATGCCGGACCACCTACATGGATATTAATGATATGCTCTGCCAGTCTACATATCTTGTAAGTGTTTTTAACCCTTTTTGGGGAAATTAAACAGCTTTTAATTCTACACTTAGAGGCGCCTTTTCTTTGTTTTTCTGTTTCCTATTCAGAGATTGCTTCTCTCCATAAGTGCAGCCCTAAGTGTGGAAGATACCCTATTATAGACTTTATGGTTCATAAAGACATCTGTTTTTGCTTGGTCCTGAAGTTCAGAGCACCCTTACAAACTTTATCGGAACCAAGCAATGTCTCTAGGCCTTTGCAAAGATTTATAAGGGGAAGTGCCAGGGCTGGGAAACCCATGGATAAAATCTTACATGTGGTCAGTGAGATGTCCACTAAAATGGCGGAAAACCAGTGTTAAGACACAGCATTTCTCACTGTAATTTTAGGCATATGTAAACGGGTCCCCCGAGAAAAAAAAATCCGCACTCAGAATGGCTTTAATGTCAACTGCTCAATGCTTTGTGGGTGAGGAGTCAACAACATTCTCAGCATATATGCAACCGCCCCATTATCCCCCTTATCACCAGTACCCTCGCTTTCCAAGTACACAGCATGCTCCACCAATAAACCGCCCATACTGTGACGAGTATGGTAATATGCTGATTCCCTTAAGGCCATGCATTTTGCATCCAATTCCTGCCTCCACCCTCCACCCTCCCCCCCCCCCCCCTGACAACTCACCAACTTATGCAGCCCATACCCAGTCAGGTTCTGCCTTTTCAGGAAAGGCAATACTACCCAGGAACATCAGTGGATTACCCTGGACCATCCACTAGTTTAGGTTCCGAGACCATTGAAACAAAAACATATTAGCAATTGTAAGGTTTTGTTTTTTTTGGTGTTGTTTTAAAACCTGTTCATTTATTTTTCTTTATTGTGTTTGCCAAAACAACAACAAAAAAATGGTGTAGTTCACCAAAAAAAACAAAAAACATATTGTATTCTTGCAAAAAAGATTTTGCTGCAAAAAAAAAATTCAGATTCTATTGTAGCGCTGACTTCCTCACTTATTAATGTGTATTTGCATGTTATAATCACAAGTCTATGGACATTTCTTTGGTTTAGTATTTGGCGCCATCTAGCGGCCAAATGCTGGTACTGAACTTAAATGTTTATTGCTTTGAAGAAAGCACAAAAGACATATACAGGAAGTGACTGTTTTAATCAGAAGGTTGACCCTTTTACCCAGAAGACTTGATGACCTACCCATGAACACTTTCTCTAGCAGTGCATGCTGGGTAGGACATAAAAGGACCCTGAGTGGCCATTTTAGGTCTCTTGGAATCGCATGGCCTGCCTGTTAGACTCTGTGGAGTGGCCCTCCCAGAGACAGCGGCCCACAGCCTTTGCGGAGTGCAAACCTTGCTTGTTTGTGTGGGTGACCTGACGGTGCCAGAGAGACAGTGACCGGATTGGAGAGATCCAGAGACACTCATTTGAGAATCGGAGGACCGGGCTCAACCAGCGGAGCGGAATGGAGCGACGGGGCAAGCCGATGGAGAAGCAAGCTGCAGTCACCGGACCAAAGTTACTACAGGTTGCTCCGATCCAGTTGGTGAGTGGGTTGTGGCCCACAGTTTAACTTTCACACGCAGTTAGACTCATACACAGGTCTCACTGGGATTTATAGTTCCACGGAGGAGGAGCAGAGCAACTGACACTGAGCAGGCTTGAGGCCTACCCACTCTGATATCCCAAGCCTTGTAGTATAAGTACTGAAGTTATATCAGGAGCACCTTTACCTCAACTTAACTTACTTTAACCTGCGGATTACAAATCACAAGGAATTACTTTGGCTAGCAAAGACAAGAAGACCAAAGACCAAGTACTTTAAGTGAGATCTCACGCATAGCTTAAAAAGTAGGGGGAGCTCCCGGGTATATATATATATATATATATATATATATATATATATATATATATATATATATATATGTTTGAAATTGTTTATATTGAATTCCATTGTACTGTTGTCCTATGTTGGGATGACAGGGCAATTGCTGTAATCACCTCTTTTAATATTTTCCCAGTAAAGTACACTGTTGTTTAAGCATCCAGTTGTGTGGCGTACTGTTTTCTCCCAGCAGGTGGAGCCAGTGGATCCTGAGATTACAATACAGGCACCTTGCATTGTATTATATTGTACTGTATTGTATTGCACCACGGCTGTGTCAAGGGGATAGAGAGCCAAGTTAGTGGGGTGTTGTTACTAGAGTGCAGGCCCAAATCAAGTCAGCCGCTCCTTTGGGAGTCAGTGCTACACTTTGTCTGCTTTTTTTGGTGGTGTTCAAATTGATATACAGTATCTCACAAAAGTGAGTACACCCCTCACATTTTTGCAAATATTTTATTCTATTTTAATCTTTTCATGTGACAACACTGAAGAAATTACACTTTGCTACAATGTAAAGTCATGAGTGTACAGCTTGTATAACAGTGTAAATTTGCTGTCCCCTTAAAATAACTCAAGACTAAGTGAAAATGTCCAAATTGGGCCCAATTAGCCATTTTCCATCCCCGGTGTCATGTGACTCATTAGTGTTACATGGTCTCAGGTGTGAATGGGGAGAGATGTGTTCAAATTGGGGTTATCACTCTCATTCTCTCATACTGGTCACTGGAAGTTCAACATGGCACCTCATGGCAAAAAACTCTCTAAGGATCTTTAAAAAAGAATTCTTGCTTTACATAAAGATGTCTAGGCTATCAGAAGATTGCCAAGACCCTAAAACTGAGCTACAGCATGTTGGCCAAGACCATACAGTGGTTTAACAGGACAGGTTCCGCTCAGAACAGGCCTCACCATGGTCGACCAAAGAAGTTGAGTGCACATGCTCAGCGTCCTATCCAGAGGTTATCTTTGGGAAATAGACGTATGAGTGCTGCCAGCTTTGCTGCAGTGGTTGAAGGGATGGGGGGCCAGCCTGTCAGTGCTCAGATTGTACGCCGCACACTGCATCAAATGGTCTGCATGACTGTTGTCCTAGAAGGAAGCCTCTTCTAAAGATGATGCACAAGAAAGCTTGCAAACAGTTTGCTGAATAACCATGTCCTGCAGTCTGATGAGTCCGGTGAGACCAAGATGAACTTTTTTTGGTTCAGATGGTGTCAAGCGTGTGTGGCGGCAACCAGGTGAGGAGTACAAAGACAAGTGTGTCTTACCTACAGTCAAGCATGGTAGTGGGAGTGTCATGGTCTGGGGCTGCATGAGTGCTGCCTGCACTGATCATTGAAGGAACCATGAATGCCAACATGTGACATACTGAAGCAGACACAATAGAAATCTCTCCTGCGCTCAGGCGTCTAGTTCCTCAGTACATAATGTAACCAACTTCATACAGTAACGCCTGCAGTCTTGCAGCCCTCCTCACAATAATGGGTATTCATACACTAGAGAAAAAATGAAAAGGAGGGTGCACCGACCTAGTGCATTACCACTGGTAAAGCTTTATTAAAGTATAAAACAGCAAAATATATACTCACAAATGAGTATTGATAGAAGGCATATACAATAGAGCAGATTCACTGTTCTAAACACCAACAAGCCAGGACCTGACATAGAGTGGATCAAACTATACCTTAAGATGGCTGATGTGTTTCAGGGGAGAACCCCTTTCCTCTTACCCCTTTGCACGTTTAGCCTTTGAGCAAAGGGGTTCTCCCCTGAAACGCATCAGCCATCTTGAGGTATCGTTAGTGGCTTGTCGGTGTTCAGAACAGTGAATCTGCTCTATTGTTTATGCCTTCTATCAATACTTGTTTGTGAGTATATATTTTGCTGTTTTATACTTTAATAAAGCTTTACCAGTGGTAATGCACTAGGTCACTGTGCCCTCCTTCTTTTCTTTTTTACATACTGAAGCAGAGCATGATCCCCTCCCTTTCAGATGACTGGGCCGCAGGGCAGAATTGCAACATAACAACCCCAAACACACCTCCAAGATGACCACTGCCTTGCTAAAGAAGCTGAGGGTAAAGGTGATGGACTGCCCAATCATGTCTCCAGACCTAAACCCTATTGAGCATCTGGGGGGCATCCTCAAATGGAAGGTGGAGGAGCGCAAGGTCTCTAACATCCACCATCTCCATGATGTTGTCATGGATTAGTGGAAGAGGACTCCAGTGGCAACCTGTGAAGCTCTGGGGAACTCCATGCCCAAGAGGGTTAAAGCAATGCTGGAAAATAATGGTGCCCACACAAAATATTGACAATTTGGGCCCAATTTAGACATTTTCACTTAAGGGTGTACTTATTTTAGTTGCTAGCGGTTTAGACATTAATGAATGTGTGTTGAGTTATTTAGAGGGGGCAGCAAATTTACACTGTTATACAAGCTGTACACTCACTACTTTACATTGTAGCAATGTGTAATTTCTTCAGTGTTGTCACATGAAAAGATATAATAAAATATTTTCAAAAATGTGAGGGGTGTACTCACTTTTGTGAGATATTGTATGCTAATTTATTTTTCTTTGTTGTGGTTGGCAAAAATAACCAAAAAATGGTGTGGTTCACCGAAAACAAACTTTATTTTTGGTGCATTCTTGCATGAAAATTTAGCAAATAAAAAAATATTCTGGTTACATTATGTGTTTTTTAATTATCCCCCTTTTTTTTGGGTTAAAGACCTGTTATTCAGTATTTGAATGTAATTACATATAAGACATATAAATAATAATAAAATATAAAATGTGTGACATGCAATAGCATCCTGCTGTCAGGGGACACAACCAGCAGCAGACATGAAAACCGAAGTGAAATCCTCACGCACAGTGGCACCATTGCTGGTGCGCCTACTGGCAATCCATTGTGCACCCTCCATATCATGCATGAGGGAATCTTCAAAAAGGTACCCATAACGAATTGGGGCATAGTTATAAAGCACACATGCTGCTTTTACAGCAGATATTGCGTTCTCTATTTTCAAATTTATAGGTGTATGTAGGAACCGCCACTTGTTAGATAAAATTCTGTGTTGCATTTGTTAAAAATATGATTTTTTTAATATTAATAAGACATAAGATATATGGGACACCATTATATCCGTGAGTTGGTCAGATTAGAGTCAGTTTTTTGGTTTGAGTAGATTTCTCAAACAAATACTGTTTCAAATAGGTACGTAGATACCATTGTTGTCAATTGACAGTTTTCAACAGGCTATTGTCTCTATAGCTACAGTAAACAAATAAGACATTACTTGTTTGAGATTCTTTCAGCTCTCCGACTGAAAGAATGACTGTTAGCATATACTTTCACTTTTGGTTTGAGTAGGCAATGGGTAGATACCATTGTTGTATTCAATTGACAGTTTTCTACAGTCCATTGTTTCTACAGCTACAGTAAACAGGTATTTTTTCTGCTGTTTGGGTAACTATGGTAAACTTAAACATAAGCCTGACATAAAAGGGAGATTCAGGTATTAGCTAGACACACATCATCATGCTTTGAAGATCAGAAGCCACTCATGATTCAAGATATTTGCCTGGTGTCCAAGAAGCATCGTTGCCAATGGAGATCACGAACATACAGTAACAGAAGATAAGTAACCATTAAGTGCATTTGTACTGTTATAGACCATAGGCTGCATTTGCTAGGCATTTTGCTTGTTATAGATATCTGTCAGGCTTGTATTCCTAAGATTGTAATAGTTTTGTATGTACAGCATCTTTGTATAGTAAAAGCACATTTACACACTACAGAAGTCTCAGCTTTCTTGTTATACCACAGAGTAACTTTGTTAGAGAGATGAAAGAAAAACATTTGGGGGCTCATGCTGCGATCTGTGCTACAATTAAATTGAAGCAGACCTGTTTTTTTGTAGTGTGTTGTGTAGCTTGTGCTAGGTAAAATGCTGCGTAAACTGTTTAGGAAAAGCAAGGCTGCAGAGGGTTCTGGTGGCCAGAAGGAAGTGTGCAGCTTACCTATCTGGGCCAGAAACAATGAGTGGGAGCCTCTTGCTAAAGAAATTGTGAAGTATGCTTCTCACTTGAACCTGACTTGGGGTGATAAAGTCACAGATCATTTTGTAGATTTTAGCCTTAAGGGGTTGGATTTAAGTAAAAAAGGAGAAGAGGACAGTGTCCACAGTGAGCTGGTATTTTCTTCATGCTATTTATACTGAATCATAGAAGCGAGAAGGCAGAGGCAGAAGTTAAGGTAGGGCTCGACAAAACCCGGGCGCAAGGTTGCATTTGCGACTAGAATTAGCGACCTGGCGCCTGGGGCAGCACAGCTGGGGGTATCCTGTCTCCGTGGACCCCCCGACGTGATCGAGTCGGGCCGTTCCGCCGGCGTCCGGTAATTGAGGCCACGGCTTTGAGGCCTTCTGCGGTCCTATGATTCCTTCTGGAATCTGGTGCCCTCTTGTGGTGGTCATTGGTATGACAACCAGCAATGCTAATGGAGCTTCCTCTGCCTGTTTTTTTATTGCCTGCCTATCTCCTTCCCTTTATTTAGAACCCCCTAAACATTATATATATTTTTTATTCTAACACCCTAGAGCAGGGGTGCTCAACCTGTGGCTCTCCAGCTGTTGCAAAACTACAAGTCCCATCATGCCTCTGCCTCTGGGTGTCATGCTTGTGGCTGTCGGAGTCTTTCTATGCCTCATGAGACTTGTAGTTCCGCAACAGCTGGAGAGCCACAGGTTGAGCACCCCTGCCCTAGAGAATAAAATGGTGGTTGTTGCAATACTGTCTGTCACACCGTATTTGTGCAGCGGACTTACAAGCGCACTTTTTTGGGAAAAATATTTTATTTCATAAAAAAATAAGACAACAGTAAAGTTAGCCCAATTTTTTTTATATTGTTAAAGATAATGTTACGCCGAGTAAATTGATACCCAACATGTCACGCTTCAAAATTGCACCCGCTCATGGAATGGCGATAAACTTTTACCCTTTAAAATCTCCATAGGCGACGTTTAAAAAAATTCTACAGGTTGCATGTTTTGAGTTACAGAGGAGGTCTAGGGCTAGAATTATTTCTCTCGCTCTACCGATCACGGCGATACCTCCTATGTGTGGTTTGAACACCGCTTTCATATGCGGGCAGGACAGGTCCCGTTTAAAATTTCTTTTTTTTCTTTCTTATTTTACCTTTTTTTTTTCACTGTGCTTTTAAAAAAAAAATTGTGCAACTTTTATTCTTATTGCAAGGAATCTAAAAATCCCTTGTAATAGAAAAAGCATGACAGGTCCTCTTAAATATGAGATCTGGGGTCAGAGAGACCTTAGATCTCATACTTACACTAAAATGCAATTTAAAAAAATTGTCATTTGAAAAAAATAAATAAAATGTCCCTCTAAGAGCTATGGGCAATGACTTGGAGACGGGGTGTGGGCGGCTGCGCTATCTTCCCCTCACTTGTCTCCATGTCAGGCCAGGGACAGGTCTGGATCGCCGTTACCGACCTGGCTCCTAACTTTTTAAGCTGGCTCCTAGATTGCAAGCAAATTTATCAAGCCCTGAGTTAAAAGACCAGCTAGCAGTTGCTTCAGAATGGGTATGTTCAACTGCTAGTTGGGCTGATAATTTGCAAGAGCGGTGTGCAGCTCTCATGACCAAATCAATTAATGCCTTAAGGAAAAGGAAGGGCCGTAAACCTGTTAGTAAAGCCAAGGTAAGTGCCATTGTCACATCCCAAAATTGGGATTGTGAGGATGTGCTCTCCTCAAATGATAGTGAGGATGTCACGTACCTGGTGTTGGAGCCCAGAATGCAGGGAGTGGCCTCTCGTGAGCCTCTGGCTCGAGAACCCCTGGTAGTGGGGACAGGGACTCAAGAGTTCAGAGAACAGATGGCACGTGTGGGGGCTAGTCCAGACCTCTGAAGTAGCTGAAGAAAGGCTGGCAGGGACAGTGAGCTGGAACTGATGACTGGGACACCGCAGACAGCTGGAAGTTCTGTAGTACAGCCGGAGCAACAGGTAGCACGGAGGTGTTCTGTAGTGCATCAGGAACACTGGATCTGCAGGCGGCAAGGAGGTGCACTGGAACCTGGCAGGAACACTGGAACAGCGGCAGCACGGAGGTGCCCTATAGCTTGGCTTGGCAGGAATCCTGGAACAGCTTGGCAGGAATCCTGGAACAGCTGACAGTGAGGAGGTGTTCTATAGTACAGCAGGAATGCTGGGTCAGCAGGCTGCAAAAAAGTGCTCTGTGGTCAGGCAGATACACTGGCAGGCTCAGACAGGCCGGATCAACACTAGCGGGCAGAGCAGGTACCAAACGGAAGCAGGAGGGTAGTCGAGTTGCAGGCTGGGTCGGTAACAAGCGGGCAGCAATCAACCAAAGGAAGAGGCAGAAGAGTAGTCGGGACAAGTCGGGGTTGGAGGCAGGCAGCAAACAGACATAGTCAGGAACAGGCCGGGTAGACAGGAATCAGGTCAACAGGTAACAAGTAGCAAGGATCTCAGGAAATGCTGTAGACTGGACAGCAAGAAGGCACATTGACAGACTCATTTAACCAGTTGCCGGCCAGGCGGCGCATAGCTTGTGGCGGGAGGTCGTCATATGACGTCCTCACGTTTAAACAGGGAATGCGCGCGATCGTGCGTGCGCATCCCTGTTCCTTCGGTGGCGGCGTGTCACAGTGACACAGCTCGCTACTGAGGGGGTTTAACAACCATTGGTTATGGCTGTTTACCACCTGATGAAGTCATGGCCGATCACAGATAGTTACACCCACACTGTGCACGGCGTGTGCATGGCGGTGGCGGCGTGTACCCGGGAACACTGCTCGTCACCGACGCTGGTAAACAGCCATTGGCCGGCTGTTTACCCACGTGATCGGCTGTGATTGTTTCACAGCCGATCACTAAATGTAAACAAACAAGTTCTCCTCCGATCGTGTGTGAGGAGGAGATTGTGGTAACATCTCGTTACTGCTTACAGTGTACAAACCAATCACACAGCCCCCCTCCCCCCAATAAAGAGGACCTGTCACCACCCATCATAGTACCTGTCACTCACAGTCCATCCGAGTAACCGAGTAACTGTCACAGCCCATCAAAGTACCCGAGTACCTGTCACAGCCCATCAGAGTACCCGAGTACCTGTCCCAGTCCATCTGAGTACCTGTCACAGTTCATCTGAGTACCTGAATACCTGTCACAGTTCATCTGTCACAGTCCATATGAGTACCTGAGTACCTATCACCGCCCTTCAGAGTACCCAAATACCAGTCACCAGGCCATCAGAGTACCCGAGTACCTGTCACCAGGCCATCAGAGTACCCGAGTACTTGTCACCAGGCCATGAGAGTACCCGAGTACCTATCTGCAGCCCATCAAAGTACCCGAGTACCTATTTGCAGCCCATGCCTCATAGAATATACGTCGGGGTGTTTGATTTCCAAAATGGGGTCCTTTTGTGGGTAATTCCATTGTCCTGGTGCTCCAGGACCTTCAAAAGTGTGATAGGTAGGAATGAAATGAGATGTGTCATTTATGCTCCTAGAACGCCTGAGGGTACTACTTCAATGTTCGGCCTCTGTATGTGGCCAGGCTGTGTAAAAGTCCTACACATGTGGTATCGCCATACTCTGGAGGAGTAGCAGAATGTGTTTTGGGGTGTAATTTTTGCTATATACATGCTATGTGTTAGAAATATCTTATAAATTGACAACTTTGTGTAAAAAAAAAATGCGTTTTCATTATGGGCAATTCCATTGTCCTGGTACTCCAGGGCCTTCAAAAATGTAATAGGTGGCTATGAAATGAGATGTGTCATTTTTGCTCGTAGAACGCCTGAAGGTACTACTTCAATGTTGGTGCTCTGTATGTGGCCATGCTGTGTAAAAGTCTCACACATGTGGTATCGCCATACTTGGGAAGAGTAGCAGAATGTATTTTGGGGTTTAATTTGTTGTATGCATATGCTGTGTGAGAAATAACCTGATAATATGACAATTTTGTAAAAAAAAAAAAAAAAAATTAAAAAAAAATCTTCGTTTTGCAAAGAATTGTGGAAAAAAATGACAACTTAAAAAACTCACCATGCTACTTACTTAATACCTTGGAATGTCTACTTTCTAAAAAGGGGCCATTTGGGGGGTATTTTTACTTTCCTGACTTGTTAGTGTCTCAAGAAATGAGATACACCTGATTTTTCGTATGCATGACTGAGTAATTGTCATTCAAACTGTGAGAGCGCTGAAAGCTGAAAATTGGTCTGGTCAGGAAGGGGGTGTAAGTGCACTGTATTGAAGTGGTTAAACCTCTTGGGGCCAAGTGCTGTCACACGGCGCGTCTGTGCAAACCCATGCACATTTGTACCATCGCACACCTGCGTGCGCATGTTCACACTATCACGCACTCACATGTGTGCGTTCACGCTAATGCGCACCCGCGTGTGACCGTTTACTCTCTTGATAGGGATTCTGTGGACAGGTCTTCCACATAGAGCAGGATTACCAGGGAGCCTTTCTTGACATTGCCCCCCCAAGGGGTAGCCTCCGGATGCCCAACTGTGCCATCTTACTTGGATGGGACTTTTTAAAGGCAAGAATCAATCTCTTGGCATGGATGTTGGACTCCGGCTCCCAGGAGATTCCCTCAGGCCCCTACCCCTTCCACTTCACCAGAAACTGGACTTGATTACGTCTTCTCCTGCAATCCAGGATGGATTCAACCTCATATTCAACTTCCCCATCGACGATCACAGGTTCAGGGGGACCAACCTTCCGGTTGGCAAAGGGATCTGGAACTGCAGGTTTGAGAAGGGCCATTTGAAAGACCGGGTGAATCCGGAATGATTCTGGAAACTTCAGCTCATAAGCCACATTATTAATTTTCCTTACTCCTGGGAAATGACCCACGAATTTAGGGCTCAATTTCTTGGACGGGCATGCTAATCTTAGATTCAAAGTAGACAGCCAGACTTGATCCCCAGTTTTGAGATCAAGTTCCCCCTTCTCTTCTTGTCAAATACCTCTTTATTGTAATTCTGAGTCCTTGTCATAGTCTCCTGCAGAAGCTTGATGTTTGACTCCAACAAGTTTAGGTTCTCTTGGATGACTGGTACCGGACACGCCAGGAGGTTGTTGGACAGGAACAGAGGATGGAAACCGTAAATTACAAAAAAAGGTGATTGCTTTGTGGCAGAATGAACAGTTATTATATGCAAATTCGGAAAGAGGTAGAAGAGGAGCCCAATCATCCTGGGAGAATGAAGAAAAGCAGCGCAGATACTGCTCCAGCGTCTGATTTTGTTCTCTCCATCTGGGCATTTGTTTGAGGGTGATAGGCATAGGAGAAAGAGATGGTAAAGGGGGCGCTACAATAAAATAGTAACAATAAAGTGCTCTAGTGCTTAATACCCTAAGTATCTTATTATTCAATACATACTGCAATGTACATTAAATACATATAAGTATTCAGCTCAAAAAAAAAAAAGTGAACGTATAAAACAAATAAACAAATTGTCCATAGAAAATAGTGACACTGGAGTAGGTGTAAATCCTGTATCCCGTCACCGCTTTGGAAAATGGACAACCACAGCACCCAGTGAAATTATGGTAAGTAGCCTACTCACTGACTCACCTTGATCCCTTTATTTAAAAAGTAAGGTCAGGTGAAGCTTTAGCAGGTTTAGGGAAATGCCAACCTTGATGGAGAATCTTCTGCTTAGGTGTACCAGTGATATTATTTCAATCCACGTTTGCTCAAGAAAAAATAGAGAGAACCGGACCATGGCATAATAACGTTTTATTTAAAGTAACATAAAAACAAAAACAGCCAAATGGCCTCTTACTTTAAAAGTGTCATAATGTCGGCACTAGAGGGAACGAACGGATCAGATCAGGTGAATTGGAACCTAGCTGTGCCACTTCCGCTGCTTGAATTGGGGTGCATTCCACCCCCTGGATCTCGGGAACCAAGTGCTCGGACCAAAAGCGATGTGACCGGAATGCGCCTCGACGTACGTTTCGTCGTAATGACGTCGTCAGGAAGCATCCCAGTCACTTGACAAACAATGTTTTTATTTAGTCGGAAAGTATGTGAATGGCTCGAATTAAATTAACCGCATTATCGCCATCTTGTGGACAGGTAAGAAAATGCACCGAATATATGGTAATACATACAGTGCCTTGCGAAAGTATTCGGCCCCCTTGAACTTTTCAACCTTTTGCCACATTTCAGGATTCAAACATAAAGATTAGTGATGGACGAACTTCCGACGGGACGTTTCGCGAAAGCGAAATGCGAACGGACCCAAACGTTCGCGAAACCGAACGTTCGCCGCGGGCCCCATTGACTTCAATGGGAGGCGAACTTTGCAAACCTTCATGTCGAATTTGCGGCCACGTGGTAATTATTAGGGGGTAAAACGTAGTCCCACCATCTGGACAATGACATAATACATGTATGAGGTGAATTTGGGATCGATAACTACAAGCATTTTTATTTTATTTGGGAAATTGTTCTAACAATTCAGGACTATGGAGCTAATGAAGGCAATGGAGGAGAGGGAAGGTCAGGGACCAGGGTAGGCAAAGAAGAGGGTGCAGGAGATGATCACCAGCAGCGTGACATACCGGAATGACACATGCACCGTGATAGAGGCATCTGACAGCAGCACCGTAATACAGAGCACTGACAGCAGCACCGTGACATACAGCGCTGACAGCAGCACCGTGACATACAGCGCTGACAGCAGCACCGTGACATACAGCGCTGACAGCAGCACCGTGACATACAGCGCTGACAGCAGCACCGTGACATACAGCGCTGACAGCAGCACCGTGACATACAGCGCTGACAGCAGCACCGTGACATACAGCGCTGACAGCAGCACCGTGACATACAGCGCTGACAGCAGCACCGTGACATACAGCGCTGACAGCAGCACCGTGACATACAGCGCTGACAGCAGCACCGTGACATACAGCGCTGACAGCAGCACCGTGACATACAGCACTGACAGCAGCACCGTAAGCAGCCCCAGGAGGAAGTCAGCACAGCACAGGGATGGTGTGATCCCCTCATAATAAGAACCCCCAGGAGGAAGTCAGCACAGCACAGGGATAGTGTGATCCCTTCATAATAAGAACCCCCAGGAGGAAGTCAGCACAGCACAGGGATATCATAAGCAGCCCCAGTAGAAATATGACACCGCTCAACCTCTTCAAAGAGGAGGGTAGGGGCATATAGTACGGTGTGCTTTTTTGGGTCAAGGAAGTGAGCCAAATGAATTAAGAAGGTCTGTGTGCTTGATTAAAAAAATAGTTTATAGACATATACATGGTCTACTGGTCACATGTGTTGAATTCCTCCGAGATCCATGCCTCATTCATTTTTAGAAATGTGAGGTAGTTAACACTGTGGTGAGCTAGGCGAGTACGCTTATCGGTCACAATCCCCCCTGCTGCGCTGAACGTCCTTTCGGACAGGACACTGGATGAGGGGCAAGCCAACAGTTCGATTGCAAATTGGGCAAGCTCTGGCCAGAGGTCAAGCCTGCCCACCCAGTAGTCTAGGGGTTCATCACTCCTCAGAGCGTCCACATCGGCCGTTAACCCAATGTAGTCGGACACCTGACGGTCTAGGCGTTCCCTGATGCTGGATCCGGATGACACCTGTCGATGGGTCGGCTGAAAGAATGACCTCATATCCGAAGTCACCAACACATCTTCAAACCGGCCTCTTCTTGCAGGCGCTGTTGGATTGGTACCCGCAAATCCTTCTCTGGGAGTGGGAATTGCTCCTCTGCCAGCGCACGCAAAAGCAGAATGCAGCATTTCTCGAAGCAAGGCCTGGAAGTGCTGCATTCTGACAGCCCTCTGCGACGGCGGTAACATTTCCGCCATTTTGTGTTTGTACCGGGGGTCTAAGTACGTTGCCACCCAGTACTGGTCCTTGACCCTCATGCTTTTTATACGGGGGTCCCTATTAAAACACTGGAGCATGAAGGCCCCCATTTGCACTAAAGTGGAAGCGGTGTGGTGGCCTGGCTCCTGCTCATCATCCAGGATAATGTCGTCCTCTTCATTCTCCTCTCCCCATCCTCGCACAACAGGGATCCCAGAAAGGTTTAAAGCATGCTCTTCTTGCTCCTGCTCATCCGCCCCGGCACCATCCTCCTCTGACTCCTCATCAGACTCCTGTTGTTGACTTGTCTCAGATAGAGTAGCCCCCCCTGGGAATTCATCCAGCATTGCGACTTCCTCATCTTCCCGCTCCTGCTCCTCCACAGCCTGATCAATGACACGACGCAATGCACGCTCCAGAAAGAAGGCATAAGGTACCATGTCACTGATGGCGCCATGGCTGCGACTGACCAGTTTGGTGATCTCCTCAAATGGCCGCAGAAGTCTGCATGTGTCGCGCATGAGCAGCCACTGGCGCGGTGAAAAAAAACCCAGCTCCCCAGAACCGTTTCTTTCGCAGAGTTCATACAGGTAGACGTTAACTGCACGTTTCTGCTGGAGCAGCCTATCAAGCATATAGAAGGTTGAGTTCCATCGCGTCGGGCAATCGCAAATAAGACGTCTGACCGGCAGATGGTGTCGCCGCTGAATGTCAGCAAGGCGAGCCATGGCCGTGTAAGATCTTCTGAAATGGGCCGAGATTTTCCTTGCCTGCCGCAAGATGTCCTGGACCCCAGGGTATTTGACAAGGAATCGCTGCACGACCAAGTTTAAGACGTGTGCCATGCACGGCACGTGCGTGATTTTGCCCTGTTTCAATGCGCTAAGCAGATTGGCACCGTTGTCACACACCACTTTACCAACTGTCAAATTGAGCGGTGTTAGCCACTCATCTGCCTGTGAACGCAAAGCTGAAAGGAGTGCCGGGCCAGTGTGGCTCTTTGCTTCCAGGCACAACAGACGCAGCACGGCATGGCAACGTCTCACCTGGCATGTGGAATAGGTTCTGGGGAGCTTGGGCGGTGCAGTGGAAGAGACGCTAGCAGCGGAAAAGGAGGAGGCAGCTGAGGAGGAGAGGGAGGAGGATGGAGTAGGAGGAGGAGAAGAAGAGTCAGGCCTGCATGCAATCCGTGGCGGTAAAACCAAATCTACACGGGTGCCACGGGTTACATGCTTGACGGCCGTCAGAAGGTTCACCCAGTGGGCAGTAAAACTGATATACCTTCCCTGCCCGTGTTTGCTAGACCACGTGTCTGTGGTCAGATGTATCTTGGCACCGACACTGTGTGCCAGAGATACATTCACTTGCCGCTGAACATGGCCATATAGCTCTGGGATGCCCTTCTCTGAGAAATACTTCCTTCCTGGGACCTTCCATTGTGGTGTTCCAATGGCCACAAATTTGCGAAAGGCCTCCGAGTCCACCAGTTTATATGGCAGTAGTTGGCGGGCTATGAGTTCTGACAAGCCAGCCGCCAACCGTTGGGCAAGAGGGTTATCCGGCATCATCATTTTTTTACGCTCAAACATTAGGCCCACGGAAGCCTGCCTTTTTGCAGAAAAATGTGAGCTTGGCGTGATGGAAGGTGGAGTGGAGGACAATTGTGAGGAGAGAGGAGAAGGAGAAGTAGAAGACGAGGCTGGACGGTGAGAGCCTGCAGTGTGGCTTTGTGTGTTCCGTTGCTCCCACTGGGCTCGGTGATGGCTGCTCATGTGCCTTCTTAAGGCGGTCGTCCCTAGGTGAGTATTGGGCTTACCGCGACTAACGCGTTGACTGCAAAGATTGCAGATGGCAACGCTATTGTCAGCAGCGGACACGTTAAAAAAAGCCCACACTGCGGAGCCATGTGCCGGTGTCCTGGGAGCGCCAGATGTGACCGTACATGGTCGATGACTCGCTCCTGATACATTTGCAGTCTGCTTTGTCCCTGCTGTGCAATGTAAGTCATTGCTGCTTCTCCTCCCTATCTGCTGGTCCATATCTCCCTCTGAACTCCCCTCCTCTTCCTCTCTTGTGGGCACCCACGTGACATCACTAGACACGTCATCATCAACGTCACCTTCCCCACCGCTATAAGTAGAGATCTCGGAGTAGGCAGCAACACCGGGGACCAACCTCCTCCTTGGGCTGATCTGGGTACTGGCGTCAGACTGCTGAGTAGCGCTTGTTGCTACCTCCTCTTCCTGATCCAATACCAAGAGTGGCTGCGCATCAGAAATGTCCTCTTGATATGTATCGGAAAATAATTCCAGTGACTCAAGCGGAAGGTATGTGGTGGTGGTGGTGGTGGTCGTGTTGTTGGTGGTAGTGTCTTTGGGGGTGCACATAGCAGAGAGTGAAGAAGAGGGTGCAGATCGAGAGGATGAGGAGGGTGCAGAAGAGTAAGGCTGAGCGAGCCACTCAACCAAGTCTGGTGCATCCTTTAAAGTAATTGAACGCACCTTCTGCAACTTCCCACTTTGGCTCAAGCCTGTTGCTCCTGCCCTACCCCTACCACCCCTGCGGAAGGGCCTGCCTCTTCCTCAGCCTGTCATTTTTTAAATGACCCTGTGACAAAACTCTTAGTCCCTATACCGCTGAAGGACTGCTGCAGTATAGGTGAGCGGTCAGCAGTGGTGCACGTCAACCCTATCTATTGTGGACCTATAGCGGTCCTTACAGAACAGCAGACTGTACCGCACTCAAGCCTATGTACCGTAGCACCCTATACCAAGTTACCAGTCCTTATAAGAACTTTTGTGGACCAAGCAGGTTGTGTATTAGTGTTTAGCAGACTGTACGTCAGTCCCTATACCGCTGAAGGACTGCTGCAGTATAGGGCAGCGGTCAGCAGTGGTGCACGTCAACCCTATCTATTGTGGACCGATAGCGGTCCTTACAGAACAGCAGACTGTACCGCACTCAAGCCTATGTACCGTAGCACCCTATACCAAGTTACCAGTCCTTATAAGAACTTTTGTGGACCAAGCAGGTTGTGTATTAGTGTTTAGCAGACTGTACGTCAGTCCCTATACCGCTGAAGGACTGCTGCAGTATAGGGCAGCGGTCAGCAGTGGTGCACGTCAACCCTATCTATTGTGGACCGATAGCGGTCCTTACAGAACAGCAGACTGTACCGCACTCAAGCCTATGTACCGTAGCACCCTATACCAAGTTACCAGTCCTTATAAGAACTTTTGTGGAACAAGCAGGTTGTGTGTTAGTGATTAGCAGACTGTACATCAGTCCCTATACCGCTGAAGGACTGCTGCAGTATAGGTGAGCGGTCAGCAGTGGTGCACGTCAACCCTATCTATTGTGGACCGATAGCGGTCCTTACAGAACAGCAGACTGTACCGCACTCAAGCCTATGTACCGTAGCACCCTATACCAAGTTACCAGTCCTTATAAGAACTTTTGTGGAACAAGCAGGTTGTGTGTTAGTGATTAGCAGACTGTACGTCAGTCCCTATACCGCTGAAGGACTGCTGCAGTATAGGTGAGCGGTCAGCAGTGGTGCACGTCAACCCTATCTATTGTGGACCGATAGCGGTCCTTACAGAACAGCAGACTGTACCGCACTCAAGCCTATGTACCGTAGCACCCTATACCAAGTTACCAGTCCTTATAAGAACTTTTGTGGAACAAGCAGGTTGTGTGTTAGTGATTAGCAGACTGTACGTCAGTCCCTATACCGCTGAAGGACTGCTGCAGTATAGGTGAGCGGTCAGCAGTGGTGCACGTCAACCCTATCTATTGTGGACCTATAGCGGTCCTTACAGAACAGCAGACTGTACCGCACTCAAGCCTATGTACCGTAGCACCCTATACCAAGTTACCAGTCCTTATAAGAACTTTTGTGGACCAAGCAGGTTGTGTATTAGTGTTTAGCAGACTGTACGTCAGTCCCTATACCGCTGAAGGACTGCTGCAGTATAGGGCAGCGGTCAGCAGTGGTGCACGTCAACCCTATCTATTGTGGACCGATAGCGGTCCTTACAGAACAGCAGACTGTACCGCACTCAAGCCTATGTACCGTAGCACCCTATACCAAGTTACCAGTCCTTATAAGAACTTTTGTGGACCAAGCAGGTTGTGTATTAGTGTTTAGCAGACTGTACGTCAGTCCCTATACCGCTGAAGGACTGCTGCAGTATAGGGCAGCGGTCAGCAGTGGTGCACGTCAACCCTATCTATTGTGGACCGATAGCGGTCCTTACAGAACAGCAGACTGTACCGCACTCAAGCCTATGTACCGTAGCACCCTATACCAAGTTACCAGTCCTTATAAGAACTTTTGTGGAACAAGCAGGTTGTGTGTTAGTGATTAGCAGACTGTACGTCAGTCCCTATACCGCTGAAGGACTGCTGCAGTATAGGTGAGCGGTCAGCAGTGGTGCACGTCAACCCTATCTATTGTGGACCGATAGCGGTCCTTACAGAACAGCAGACTGTACCGCACTCAAGCCTATGTACCGTAGCACCCTATACCAAGTTACCAGTCCTTATAAGAACTTTTGTGGACCAAGCAGGTTGTGTGTTAGTGTTTAGCAGACTGTACGTCAGTCCCTATACCGCTGAAGGACTGCTGCAGTATAGGGCAGCGGTCAGCAGTGGTGCACGTCAACCCTATCTATTGTGGACCGATAGCGGTCCTTACAGAACAGCAGACTGTACCGCACTCAAGCCTATGTACCGTAGCACCCTATACCAAGTTACCAGTCCTTATAAGAACTTTTGTGGAACAAGCAGGTTGTGTGTTAGTGATTAGCAGACTGTACGTCAGTCCCTATACCGCTGAAGGACTGCTGCAGTATAGGTGAGCGGTCAGCAGTGGTGCACGTCAACCCTATCTATTGTGGACCTATAGCGGTCCTTACAGAACAGCAGACTGTACCGCACTCAAGCCTATGTACCGTAGCACCCTATACCAAGTTACCAGTCCTTATAAGAACTTTTGTGGACCAAGCAGGTTGTGTATTAGTGTTTAGCAGACTGTACGTCAGTCCCTATACCGCTGAAGGACTGCTGCAGTATAGGGCAGCGGTCAGCAGTGGTGCACGTCAACCCTATCTATTGTGGACCGATAGCGGTCCTTACAGAACAGCAGACTGTACCGCACTCAAGCCTATGTACCGTAGCACCCTATACCAAGTTACCAGTCCTTATAAGAACTTTTGTGGAACAAGCAGGTTGTGTGTTAGTGATTAGCAGACTGTACGTCAGTCCCTATACCGCTGAAGGACTGCTGCAGTATAGGGCAGCGGTCAGCAGTGGTGCACGTCAACCCTATCTATTGTGGACCGATAGCGGTCCTTACAGAACAGCAGACTGTACCGCACTCAAGCCTATGTACCGTAGCACCCTATACCAAGTTACCAGTCCTTATAAGAACTTTTGTGGAACAAGTGAGTTGTGAATGTTTAGCAGACTGCAGCAGAAGGGCAGCAGTCAAGTATAATATCCTTTCTATATTTGGAAGAAAGAATATTATACATGTACAAGCCTATTACTGTACCACTGATACCAGTCCTGAAAAGAACCTTTGTGGAACTAATAATAACAGCAAGTCTTTAAAATTACCCTCACTGCCTGACAACACTGCTTCCTTCCTGTCCCTATACAAATTGGCAAAAAAAGAGAACGATTAGTGGTTACTGGAACAGCTCTTTTGTGGACCTTGATAGTAACAGCTAATGATGATGATGATGATGATGATGATGAAAGACTAATCTGGCTGTCCCTGTAGCATACACCGTCCTTTCCCTTTCTCTAAACTAACAAAAGACACTCAGGCTGCTGCAAGAATCAGCAGCACAGCAAACCTATCAACACCTAACACCTATACCAGTCCTGAAAAGAACTTTTGTGTACCAAATAGCTAGTGGTTTATCTCTCCCTACTCCACACAGGAACCTGTCCCTATCGTAACAGAAGAAAGAATGTAAAATGGCCACCGGATCGGGTGTATTTATAGGTTAGGGGGAATGTCCAAGTGTCCATGTGCTGTCATGTCTCAATTGGCTGTCCTGTATCACATGATAAACGTGTCACCAAAGGTTAAAGTTCTTGTATACATTAAACACGTAAGTCCGCCGCGGCGAACGACGGAAAAAGGCGTTCGAACGTGCGGACCGCGAATGTCGGAAATTCGCCGCGAAACGACCGCCGGGCGAAACGTTCGTCCATCACTAATAAAGATATAAAATTTTAATTTTTTGTGAAGAATCACCAACAAGTGGGACACAATTGTGAAGTGGAACGAAATCTATTGGATATTTTAAACTTTTTTAGCAAATAAAAAACTGAAAAGTGGTGTGTGCAAAATTATTCGGCCCCTTTACTTTCAGTGCAGCAAACTCACTCCAGAAGTTCAGCGAGGATCTCTGAATGATCCAATGTTGTCCTAAATGACTGATGGTGATAAATAGAATCCACCTGTGTGTAATCAAGTCTCTGTATAAATGCACCTGCTCTGTGATAGTCTCTGTTCTGTTGAAAGCGCAGAGAGCATCATGAAGACCAAGGAACACACCAGGCAGGTCCGTAATACTGTTGTGGAGAAGTTTAAAGCCGGATTTGGATACAAAAAGATTTCCCAAGCTTTAAACATCCCAAGGAGCACTGTGCAAGCGATCATTTTGAAATGGAAGGAGTATCAGACCACTGCAAATCTACCAAGACCTGGCCATCCCTCTAAACTTTCAGCTCAGACAAGGAGAAGACTGATCAGAGATGCAGCCAAGAGGCCCATGATCACTCTGGATGAACTGCAGAGAACTACAGCTGAGGTGGGAGAGTCTGTCCATAGGACAACAATCAGTCGTACACTGCACAAATCTGGCCTTTATAGAAGAGTGGCAAGAAGAAAGCCAAAGATATCCATAAAAAGTCTTGTCTAAAGTTTGCCACAAGCCACCTGGGAGACACACCAAACATGTGGAAGAAGGTGCTCTGGTCAGATGAAACCAAAATCGAACTTTTTGCCCACAATGCAAAACGATATGTTTGGCATAAAAGCAACACAGCTCATCACCCTCAACACACCATCCCCACTGTTAAACATGGTGGTGGCAGCATCATGGTTTGGGCCTGCTTTTCTTCAGCAGGGACAGGGAAGATGGTTAAAATTGAGGGGAAGATGGATGCAGCCAAATACAGGACCATTCTGGATGAAAACCTGTTGGAGTCTGCAAAAGACCTGAAACTGGGACGAAGATTTATCTTCCAACAAGACAATAATCCCAAACATACAGCAAAATCTACAAAGGAATGGTTCACAAATAAACGTATCCAGGTGTTAGAATGGCCAAGTCAAAGTCCAGACCTGAATCCAATCGAGAATCTGTGGAAAGAGCTGAAAACTGCTGTTCACAAACGCTCTCCATCCAACCTCACTGAGCTTGAGCTGTTTTGCAAGGAAGAATGGGCAAGAATTTCACATGTGCAAAACTGATAGAGACATACCCCAAGCTACTTGCAGCTGTAATCGCAGCAAAAGGTGGCTCTACAAAGTATTAACGCAAGGGGGCCGAATAATTTTGCATGCCCCACTTTTCATTTTTTTTATTAGTTAAAAAAGTTTCAAAAATCCAATAGATTTCGTTCCACTTCACAATTGTGTCCCACTTGTTGGTGATTCTTCACAAAAAATAAAAATTTTATATCTTTATGTTTGAAGCCTGAAATGTGGCAAAAGGTTGAAAAGTTCAAGGGGGCCGAATACTTTCGCAAGGCACTGTACCAGCCTTTTCACAATACACTCAGTTTGACCACTAGTATTGCAGGTATACACATACATCTAAAAAAATTATAATAAAACATACAAATTCCTCTCTATTATATTAAAGAATAAATAATGTATTTCTCTTACAATTATTTAAACAATTCTAACATATACCCACACATTTCTATATTACATAACTTCCCTCAATAACAACAATTGTAATACTAATAAAGCCTTCAATAATTTTTTAAAAAACAATTTAGGTCAACATCTATATTTAAACCTGCAGGCTGCAAAGTGTCTGAAGTATATAGCCATTTTGTCTCATTTTGTGAGACCGCCTTAGTAAGATTTATACCTCTCCAATGTTTTTTTATCTTATCTATACCAAAGAATGTAGCTAAAGTGGGGTCTTTATTATGAAATATTTTGAAATGGTTTGAGAGGCTATGTTTCTCGAACCCATTTTTGATGTTTATGTGTTCGTCAATCCTAGTCCGTAATTTACGTATGGTTCTTCCTACGTACTGTTTGGGACATGGACATTGTACTACATACGTAACATTTTCAGAATCACATGTGATTAATGGTGGACACATTTTTGGGAGGGTCTGGTATATTTGGTGCGATTTTATTTTGCAAACCTGGGGCTCTCTTATAGATAAATTGGGGTTTTGTGGGCAATATTAGTTTCAACTCTTTGTCTTTTAAGAGGATAGGCCAAAACTGTTTAAAAATCTTTTCTACCTCCCTATATTGGCGATTAAAGCCAGTTAGGAATGCTAAATCCCCTCTAAAGGTTTTTTTTTCTTTTTGTAGTTAGGAGACTTGTCCTATCCATATTTAAGACTTGTGTACAGCATTGTGATAGGGCTTGCGGTGAATAGCCCTTTTTGATAATTTTTTTCTGTGAGAATGGAGGATTGGACCTTGGATTGGGTCTTGTAGTCTTCTACATTGTCACAATTCCTCCTAATCCTCATGTATTGGCCCATAGGAATTGCTGAGATCCATTTAGGGTGGTGACAACTTTGGACAGATGCATATCCATTTCTATCTGTTTCTTTGAAATGGGTACGTGTACTCACTCTATTTCCCTTTACAGTTACCACTGTCAGTGCTAGAATCCCTTTAGGACCCAGCACAACTCACCTGACACAGCCTGTGTCTGGGAAACAACAGTGATTGGCCAGCTCACGTTTAAATCACCTGTATCAGCATTCAGTCAGCGCTCGTGTTAGAGTTCACTTGTGTTTGATCCAGCTGATATTTGCTCTGTGACTTTCGTGTTTGACCCGGCTTGTTTGACCTTCCTTGCTTGCTTCTGATTCTGTACCGTTTGGATTCTGATCTACCTGTGTATGACCCAGCTTGCCTAGACTAGGCTTTGCCTGATTCTACTAGTACCCACATCTGCAGCAGTGAACCACAAGGTCCAGCAATCATCTATCCTCATCTACAACAGTGAACTACAAGGTCCAGCACTCATCTATCCTCATCTACAGCAGTGAACTACAAGGTCCAGCAATCACCTACCTTCGTCTACAGCGGTGTACTACAAGTCCCAGCTGACCTGCTCTGCTTAGACCTGCTCATGGTATGTGCTTTGAACTCTTTGTATAATCAGCACACCTGAACTGTTACTTGTTATCTGCACCTAGCCTGACATTAACACGAGCCAATACATAAAGGGAAACCTATCATGAATCCTGAACAGGCTCAGTTGTTTACACAAGAACTTTGCCGTTTATCGCATCAAGTTCAGGAAATGGCCACAGAGCTCACCAAGGTGCAATCTCCTTCTACTACCACCATTACTAAAACTCCATCTGAACCAAAAATTCCTTTGCCCGACCGGTTTTCTGGTGACCGTAAAGCGTTTTGCAACTTTAAAAACAGCTGCAAATTATATTTCAAGTTGAGGCCATCCTCGTCTGGCCCTGAAACTCAGAGGGTTCAAATCATTATCTCTCTACTACAGGGTGACCCCCAGGCTTGGGCCTTTAACCTGGAACCTAACCATCCAGCCTTACTAACAGTAGATGCCTTCTTTGAAGCCCTTGGGTTGCTATATGATGATCCAGATCGTGCTGCTACTGCAGAATCGACCCTGCGTAACTTAAAACAAGGAACTACCACAGCTGAAATGTATTGCTCAGAGTTTCGCAGGTGGGCCCCGGAATCTGGCTGGAATGATGCAGCTCTCCGCAGCCAGTTTAGAATTGGCCTTTCAGATGCGATTAAAGACGCTCTGGTCAACTTCTCCTATCCAGCCTCACTGGAGGAGGCTATGTGTCTAGCTATTAGAATTGACCGCCGCCAGCGAGAGAGGAGGCGAGAACAAACGATGGCTGTGGCAAACTGTATACCTTCCTTACCACCTGATTATTCCATCTCCAGTGCCAAATCTGAGGAAGAACCTATGCAGTTAGGCTCCACCCGGTTATCTGCCCAGGAACACAAACGCAGGCGTAATATGGGACTCTGCTTATACTGTGGCCTCAAGGGTCATATGCTCCGTTCGTGCCCTACACGTCCGGGAAACGCCAGGACCTAGGTGATTGCGGGGAGGTCACCTTAGGTCTACTCTCATCTCCCCAGGGGGACAATCGTATACTTTTACCCGCTGTCATTCACTTTGGGACAGGGGCTCATGAACTGCTGGCCTTGGTGGATTCTGGAGCAGCTGAGAATTTTATTGATAAAACTCTGATCACCTCTTTGTCCCTGGAAACTCATGCTCTAGATTGTCCAGTCCGCCTGATCTCTGTGGATAATCGGCCTCTCTCACAAGACCTAGTGCTCCAATCCACCAACCCTTTCCAGTTACAATTAGGGGCTTTTCATTGGGAGAAGATTTCTTGTCTTGTCATTGACTCTCCATCCACTCCTTTGATCCTAGGCCTTCCTTGGCTTCAGAAGCACAATCCTGTAATTGACTGGCCAACAAGAGATATTCTGGCTTGGTCCAATCAGTGTAAAAAGAGCTGCATCCAGCACCCTGTTCGACTTGATACCTGTCAAGTGGGAATAGAACAGATTCCACTTTGTTATAAGGACTTTCGGGATGTGTTTTCTAAAGGAATTGCTGACACTTTACCTCCTCATCGCAGTTATGATTGTCCCATTGACCTCTTGCCTGACACTACACCTCCTCGAGGGAGAGTCTTTCCACTGTCTGAACCAGAGAATCTTGCTTTGCAAGAATACATCCAGGAAAACCTAGCTAAGGGTTTCATCCGTCCCTCCACTTCTCCCGCAGGAGCAGGATGCTTCTTTGTCCCGAAGAAGGATGGAGGACTACGACTTTGTGTTGATTACAGAGGCCTAAATAAAATAACCATTCCCAATCGGTATCCTCTCCCTCTCATCACAGAGTTGTTCTCTCAAATCCAGGGAGCCAAAATCTTCTCCAAACTGGATTTAAGGGGAGCCTATAATCTGGTGCGAATCCGTGCAGGCGATGAATGGAAGACGGCCTTTAACACCAAGGATGGTCATTATGAATGTCTTGTCATGCCTTTCGGCCTCAGGAATGCACCAGCCGTCTTTCAGAACTTCATGAATGACATTTTCCGTGACATGATGGGTCGCTTCATGCTTGTTTATTTAGACGATATTTTGATTTACTCTCCCAATCTTGAAACACATCAGAAGCATGTCTGCTCGGTATTAGCCCGACTAAAGACTCACTTCCTTTTTGTAAAGCCTGAAAAATGTCTTTTCCATGTTAAACAGGTACCTTTCCTGGGTTATCTAATTTCTGACACAGGTCTCACCATGGACCCAGCCAAGGTTCAAGCCATTCTAGACTGGGCACCACCTTCAGACCTGAAGGCAGTTCAACGCTTCCTGGGCTTTGCAAATTTCTATCGAAAATTCATTAAGAACTTTGCCACCATTGCACATCCCATCACCTCTCTCACCAGGAAGACTCCTAGTACATTTAAATGGACTACTGAAGCCCAGGCAGCCTTCACCCAGTTAAAGAAAGCCTTTACCTCTGCACCAATTCTACGCCATCCTGTTCCTGAGCTACCTTTTATTGTAGAGGTAGATGCATCTGAAGTAGGAGTGGGGGCGCTTTTGTCACAAAAAGATCCTGTAAGTGCTGCCATCCACCCTTGTGCCTTCTTGTCCCGTAAATATTCCCCAGCAGAACGCAATTACGATATAGGCAACAGAGAACTTTTAGCCATAAAGCTAGCTTTAGAGGAATGGAGACATTGGCTGGAGGGAGCTCGCTATCCATTCATAGTTCTGACTGACCACAAAAACCTTGAATATATCCGTTCTGCTAAAAGACTGAACTCGCGTCAAGCCAGGTGGTCATTGTTCTTCTCCAGATTTGACTTTACAATTTCTTATTTACCAGGTCCAAAAAACATTAAGGCCGATGCCTTGTCTCGCAGTTTTTTATCAGAGTCTCCTCCTCCGCTTCCTCCTCAACCCATTATCTCTGAGGATAGGATTTTGGCTTTTACCCAGACTGACATCTCTGAGGCCTTGTTACCAGCACAGGCTGAAGCCCCTCCCTCCACTCCCCCTGGTATGCTCTTTGTGCCCCTGGCTCTTCGTTTGCAGGTATTGCAACAAGTACATGCATCAAAACCTGCAGCACATCCAGGGTTTAGACAAACTTTTGAGATTGTCTCTCGCAACCTCTGGTGGCCATCGCTTAGGCAGGATGTTTTAGCCTTCGTCCAGGCCTGTGAAGTTTGCGCCAGAAGCAAGAGCAGTACCTCTAAGCCCCCCGGTCTCCTTCGTCCTCTACCAATACCTACCTGTCCCTGGACCCATTTATCTATGGACTTTATCACAGACTTGCCTCTGTCCCAGGGATGTTCCACGATCTGGGTGGTGGTAGACAGGTTCAGTAAAATGGCCCACTTTGTTCCGCTTCCGAAGCTTCCATCTGCTAAAGAACTGGCATCTTTATTCATTAAGCACATTTTCAGGCTCCATGGGGCACCAGTTAACATTGTCTCTGACCGTGGCTCTCAGTTTATAGCTCAGTTTTGGAAGGCCCTTTGCTCTCAGCTGGGGATTAAATTATCATATTCTTCAGCATATCATCCTGAGACTAATGGCCAAACAGAAAGGACTAATCAGACTCTAGAGAAGATGGTACGTTGTCTGATGGCCAAAGATGAGGTGGAGTGGGTCAACATCCTTCCATGGGCAGAGTTTGCCTTTAATAATTGTGCCAGCACATCTACAGGGACCTCTCCTTTCTTTTGTGTTTACGGGTTGCATCCTCGTGTGTGCTCCTTTGATCTTCCGCCCTCTGATGTTCCAGATGCCAACACCACGATTGAACATTTCTCCAAAATCTGGTCCGATGTAAATCATGCTATTTCCCGCTCTGTGCAGGCTTTTAAGAAAAATGCTGACAAGAAGCGCTCAAAGGCACCAGAATATAAAGTTGGTGACAAAGTGTGGTTATCATCTCGGAATCTGTCCCTGCATGTTCCATCTAAAAAGCTTGGCCCAAAATTCATCGGGCCTTATGAAATCTCGGAGATTGTTAATCCTGTGTCCTACAGATTAAAACTGCCCCCATCCATGCGCATTCCAAATGTCTTTCATGTTTCATTGTTGAAACCTGTTCATTCCAGCCTCCTAGTAAATGAACCAGAACCTGTGGATGTGTTGGACAGTCAAGAATATGAAGTGGCATTTATTCTTGATTCCAGACAAGTGCGCAATTCCTTACAATATCTTGTTCATTGGAAAGGGTTCGGCCCAGAGGATCGATCTTGGGTACCAGCTCGTGATCTTCATGCTGATCGACTTAAGAAGAAGTTCCATCTCCGTTATCCAAGTAAGCCTGGGGGTGCAGGAGCAACCCCTCGAGAAAGGGGGGGTACTGTCAGTGCTAGAATCCCTTTAGGACCCAGCACAACTCACCTGACACAGCCTGTGTCTGGGAAACAACAGTGATTGGCCAGCTCACGTTTAAATCACCTGTATCAGCATTCAGTCAGCGCTCGTGTTAGAGTTCACTTGTGTTTGATCCAGCTGATATTTGCTCTGTGACTTTCGTGTTTGACCCGGCTTGTTTGACCTTCCTTGCTTGCTTCTGATTCTGTACCGTTTGGATTCTGATCTACCTGTGTATGACCCAGCTTGCCTAGACTACGCTTTGCCTGATTCTACTAGTACCCACATCTGCAGCAGTGAACCACAAGGTCCAGCAATCATCTATCCTCATCTACAACAGTGAACTACAAGGTCCAGCACTCATCTATCCTCATCTACAGCAGTGAACTACAAGGTCCAGCAATCACCTACCTTCGTCTACAGCGGTGTACTACAAGTCCCAGCTGACCTGCTCTGCTTAGACCTGCTCATGGTATGTGCTTTGAACTCTTTGTATAATCAGCACACCTGAACTGTTACTTGTTATCTGCACCTAGCCTGACAACCACTAGATCTAAGTAATTAATGGATGTGGAATCATATGTGGCCGTGAACTTCAATCCATAGTTGTTGTTATTCATCATTTCTAGGAGCTCTAACAAAGCCTCCAGAGGCCCCTCCCATATTATTACAATATCATCTATGTACCTCTTGTATAATTTTAAGCTGCTACATTGTTCTACTTCGATGACCTCCTGTTCCCATTTGTTTAGAACTAGGTTAGCCACGCTGGGAGCATAACGTGCTCCCATTGCGGCTCCCTTTATTTGATTATAATAGGTCCCTTGATACCAAAATAATTATTCCCCATGGCTAGTTTTCAAAGAGGAATTTTCTTTGTGCTGATTTTAACTGGGAATATTTTTTCAATGCCCATTTAACCGCTGTTAGTGCATCTTTTTGTTTAATATTGGTGTATAAAGATTCTATATCCACCGTGGCTAATATAGTATCTGTATTCGTTTCTACTGTGGAAAAAATGTTTATTAACTCTTTACTATCTTTGAGATAAGATTTGCCCTAATAACTAATGGTTGGAGAAATGTATCTAAATATTCTCCCACCCTAGAAAATAACGAACCAATCCCACTTAATATGGGCCGTCCTGGGGGGTTATTAGTTGATTTATGCACTTTAGGGACAATATACAGAACAGGAAGTATGGGTGCCTTGGGAATTAAATATTTGGCCTCTTTTTTGTCCAAGATTTACATTTCAATACCTTTTTTGACCCATTTTGTAAGTTCCATTTTACATTTAGCAGTGGGATCTCCTTTTAGTTCCTTATATGTCATTTTGTCACCAAGTCAATCTAAGTACTTCTTCGTTATAGATGTCTTTAGTTAGTATCACTAACCCACCCCCCTTGTCTGCTGGTCTGATCACTAAATTTTTATTATTTTCAAATTTTTTAATGCCTTCCCAAATCTCTGTGTGTTTTTTATTCATTTTGTTTTTTTTTATTTTTTTACTTCATCCTGGACCATATTTTTAAAGACCTCTATAAAATGGAGGGTTCCTTTTTTAGGGTTAAAAGTTGAATTATTTTTAAATCCACTATGTTCCTAGTCATCCTGGTCTTTACTTACTATGGGACCACGTGGCTGTGAACAAAAATGCTTTTTAATGTTAAGCTTTCTGACATATTTTTCAATATCTATCTATATAGGTCTCAAACTTGTCCAGGTATTTATCTGGGGCAAACTTGAGACCCTGTTCCAAAACCTGTAATTCTGTAAGTAAGAGGCCATTTGGCTGTTTTTGTTTTTATGTTATTTTAAATAAAACGTTATTATGCCATGGTCCGGTTCTCTCTATATTTTTTCTTGAGCAAACGTGGATTGAAATAACATCACTGGTACACCTAAGCAGAAGTTTCTCCATCAAGGTTGGCAGTTCTCTAAACCTGCTAAAGCTTCAACTGACCTTACTTTTTAAATAAAGGGGTCAAGGTGAGTAGGCTACTTACCATAATTTCACTGGGTGCTGTGGTTGTCCATTTTTCCAAAGCGGTGACGGGATACAGGATTTACACCTACTCCAGTTTCACTATTTTCTATGGACAATTTGTTTATTTGTTTTATACGTTCACTTTTTTTTGAGCTGAATACTTATATGTATTTAATGTATATTGCAGTATGTATTGAATAATAAGATACTTACGATATTAAGCACTAGAGCACTTTATTGTTACTATTTTATTGTAGAGCCACCTTTACCATTTCACAACCCACAACTCACAAAGTCAAGTTTCTTTGCACTTTTGAGGGAAGCAGCTTATATACTTATTCACATATTTGTAGTCCAAGTGCAGGGTATTCCAAATTATTTTGGTCTTTTTCTAATAGGAGAAAGAAAGGTCAGTCTTCAGAGACCCACAAAGTGCCCTCCAAAAGTTGGAAGTGAATTGCACCCCTCGATCTGACATAATATGTGCAGGAACGCCATGAAGTCTCGCTACCTCATTGATGAATATCTTAACCGTCTCCGCGGCAGAGGGTGTGCCCTTCATTGGAAAAAAGTGAGCCATTTTGCATAATCTATCCACCACCACAAAGATTGTAGTATCATTTTCTGAAGGTGGCAGTTCGACAATAAAATCCATGGAGATCATCCTCCTTGGTCTCTCCGGGACAGGTAATGGCTTCAACAGGCCCCATGCCTTAGACTTGCTGCCCTTGTTCTGGATGAAGGTAGCACATGCCTCCACATAGTCCTTACAGTCCTTCTGTAACTGTGGTCACTAGAACGTGTGCTGAAACAGTTCAGGGGTCTTGTGCACACCGAAATGGCTGGCCAGCATGTGATCATGACAGGAACTAAGGACCAAAACTCGCACTTCCTGGGGTATGAAAATCTTGTCTCTATACTACAGAAGATCATCTCTGGCCTGTAGAGTGGTGTCAGGTGGGGAAAGGACACCTATGGAAGCTTGTTTGATTTGAGAAATCCCCTTGAAGCAGGAGGAATTTTCCTGAAGACAGGATGGTGTCTGGGGATGAAGGAGCTTCAGGTTCATTGTACATTCGCGACAAAGCATCAAGCTTGGTGTCCTTCGACCCGGGGCGATAGGTTATGTGGAATGAGAATCTGGTAAAGAAAAGTGCCCACCTGGCCTGTGGCGGTCTTTCTCTTCGCAGGCTTTAAATATTCCAGATTCTTAAGATTTGTATAGACAAGAATCGGGTGAGCTGCTCCTTCCAGAAGATAGCGCCATTCTTCAAGCGCAGCCTTGATTGCTAACAACTCTCGATCACCAACATCATAGTTCTTTTCTGCTTCAGATAACTTGCGAGAGAAAAACGTGACTGGGTGCAGAAGGGCTTTAGGTCCCTGTTTTGGAAAGCACTGCCCCAACCGCTATCTCCGAGGCATCTACCTCCAAGATGTATGGCAGGTTCGAGTCAGGATTCTTTAAGACTGAGGCTGAGATGAACAGAACTTTCAGAGTTGTAAAGGCCACCTGGGCTTCAGGAGACCATTGGAATTTAAGGCCCTGCTTGGTTAATCTTGTGATGGGGGAAACGATGGTGGAAAATCCCTTTATGAACTTCCTGTAGAAATTTGCGAAGCCCACAAACAGTTGAATTCCTTCCTTGTCGGTAGGGGCTGGACAGTCCAGAATGGCACAAACCTTCTGAGGGTCCATTTTAATGCCTTCCACAGAAATGATCAGACCAAGGAACTGGATGCTCTGTTGTTCAAAGATACATATTTCGGGTTTGGTGTATAAACCATGAATTCGAAATCGTGTTAAAATGTTTCTAACGTTTTCTCAATGTTCAGTTAAAGAGGAGGACAAAATCAGAATGTCATCCAAGTAAATAATAACAAATAGGTCAAAATAGTCTCTGAAGATGTCATTCATGAAGTGTTGGAATGTGGCAGGGGCGTTACAAAGGCCAAAAGGCATAACTAAATATTCAATGTGCCCGAACCGCGTGTGAAAGGTGGTTTTCCACTCATCTCCACTCCGAATGCGGACTAGAGTGTAGGCACCCGAAGATTCAGCTTGGAGAACACTACTGCAGACCTCAGTATTTGAAAAAGTTCTGGCACTAAAGGCAGAGGATATCGGTTCTTAAATCGTAATTTTGTTAAGTGTCCGATCATCTACGAATGGGCGTAGGGAGTGATCTTTTTTCTCCACAAAGAAAATTCCTGCTCCTGCCGGGGAGGTGGAGGGTCGGATGAACCCCCTTTCTAGGTTGTCATCAAGGTAAGTCTTTAATGTCCCTAATTCCAATTCTGACTAAGGGAAAATTCTTCCAAAAGGAATCTCCGCTCCGGAAAGGAGTTCTATTGGGCAATCGTACGGCCTATGTGGAGGGAGAATTTCTGCACCCTTTTTACTGAAAACGTCCAGGAAGCTGTGGTAGACTTCAGGTACAGCTTGATGGGTCTCAGCGTCAGCTTCCAGGCATAGTAGAGAAGAAGGGGCATCAGTGACTTCCGATAGACAATGTTGATGACAGTAGGGTGAGAGTAAATCAATCTTCCCCTAGATCCAATCAATTTGCGGATTATGGGCCCTCAGCCAGGGCATGCCTAGTATGATGGAAAATAATGGAGACTGGATGACATCTAGACCCAGTAACTCCTGATGAGTTCCATCAATGGTGGTAAGCAGAGGTAAAGTCTCCTGGGTTACTGGCCCTGATTTAAGAGTAGAGCCATTGGCCAAATACACTGAAAGTCCTTACGGGAATGCGGTGTCTGGAAGCAAAGGACAAGTCCATGAAGCCACTGCAAGCCCCTGAATCAATTATAGCGCTGGTACGTATATTCCCTCCTGGGAGCTGCAAGAGAATAGGAACAGCCAGATGAGAAATACTGTTCGGCAAAACGGGAGTAAGAGCAGGAGAAATGGAAAAGCACTTACAAAGGGCAATTTCGTACAAAATGTCCCTGTTCTCCACAGTACATGCAATGGTTACTGGCCTGATGGTGTTGGCGTTCTTCAGGGGTCAAAGAAGGGCGAAGCAAGCCCAGCTGCATTGGTTCTGGAGTGTCAGAGGCGGCAGTGGTAGGAGCTGAAGAGGCAGAGTGGGGAGAACGTGGCAACATCCAAACAGGACAAGAGGAGCCAGAGGAACGCTCCGTACGTCGTTCTCTTAGACATCTGTCTATTTGGATGGACAAGTTAATGAGGGCTTCTAAAGACTCTGGAATGCCCACTCGAGCTAGTTCATCTTTTAAGGATTCCGAAAAAGACCCATACGAAACTGGTACCGTAAGGCAGCATTATTTCAGTTTGTGTCGGAACTCTAACGTCTAAATTCTGACACGTAGTCCTCCACGGGTCTGCGGCCTTGCTGCAGGGAATGCAGAGCTGCCTCTGCAGTGGCGGTTAGTTGCGGATCCTCATAGAGCAGTGACATGACCTGAAAAAAGGTGCTTAAGGTATCAAGTCAGGAGATGATGAGCCCAGGACTGGGGTTCACCTGACAACAGCGAAATAACAAACCCCACCTTGGTGGCTTCAAGAGAAAAAGTCCTCGGTTGCAGGGCAAAGAAAAGTTTGCAAGCATTGCGGAATGTCCTGAATCTACTCGGATTGCCTGAGAATCTCTCAGGTGTGGGAACCCTGGGCTTCAACCACACCGTGCGCGTTCGGGCGTGCCCCTTCACACCATTGCACCCCTTTGCGCACACGTTCACACTATCGCGCACCCGTTGGCGCTATCCTGCACTGGCGTGCGCGAGTACACCTCTAATGCGCACCCCCGTGCGCCGGTTGGCTCTTTTGATAGGGATTCTGCGAACAGGTCTTACACATACAGCTGGATTACCAGGACGTCTTTCTTCACAGAGGATGAGGAGATAGTTTGATATTTCGCATGATGATCTGCTAGTGGGAAAGAAAAAGTATGCCAGACCTCTCATTACGAAGCATAGGAAACGGCAACATGATAGAGAGGATATGGCAGATGGGGAGGTGAATTATCACAACCCCAGAGATGTTGAATTTGAAGAAGTATGGGGGTTTACACAAACTGAACTCCATGAGCTGGCAAAACAATACAAACAAAGGTCTTGGGAGCCCCTAGTGAGTTGGCTCCTATGCTTATGGGATGAAGGGGTGGACAATGTTGTTTTGTCAGGTAAGGAAGCAGTGACTATGGGAGTGTTAACCCATGATCCACAATTGCGTCAGGCAATGCGAAAAGCCCAAGAGTTTAGCGTGAATTTTTCACTGTTAGACCTCATGAGAGATGGAATAGTCCAAGTATACGCTAGTCCTACTGACCTGGAAAATACCTACTCCTGGAGATCCATAAGAGAGGGTATTTCCAGGTTACGTGAAATGGGTTGTATAACCGGATTAAATGCGTTTCCTGAATGGATGAGTCCAGATATGGAACCCTTTACATCTGCTCTGCTCTCTAAGCTGATGAAGTCTGCACCATTTAATCTCAGGGCTCCATTATTGTCCTTATTGGGAGGCCAGGGATTAAACAGCAAGATTCATTAAGCCACAACCGTAGTAGCAGCAGTAGATAAGGTCAAGGTCAGACAGGAAGAATACAAGCAGAAATTAACATAGAAGAAAGGGAATGGGGTAGAGAAGACAGGAGGTGAAGAGAAAACCAGGCTAGTTATTTCTAGGAAACAAATGTGGTTGGACCTATTAAAGGCAGGAGTACCTATAGATGAGATAGGTGGCATTTCTACTGCAGAAATGCGGAAGGGGTGAAAACATTTAGTAGGGAAAACTGTCAGGGTTAGAAACACAGTTAGGATACACAGTTAGGATACGGGTCCACGGGCAGATGGTTTGATTAAAAGATACAACGGCTATTGAAGGACCAGATATGCAAACTTACACCTACACTAAGGGGGTGGGATCGGGTCCTCATACAGGCAGTCATGTTGTTAAATTCTAGGCCAACAGCCAAAAGCACACCATATGAGAGGATGGTAGGTGCTGGGGCACAGATTCCACAGCTGGAGTGCAGAGTTCAGTATTTATGTAAGATTCCTGAAAGAACAGGGCTTAACAGATACCATGTTATTGTTTCCCATGACATAGAAACCAAGAGTGATGTATCTGAAGCTGAAGCCCATCTAGGAATGAGAGGGAATCTGGCAGGAAGGTTTGAAGTTATATTTGCATTGGCAGACGAGCTTCAAGACAGTGGCTGGGACTCTGGCTGGTTAGTGGACACTTCTCATCAAGACTGGAAAGTGAGGCTACATAACATCAAACCTTCCAAAATAAACAGCAGTGATCTTCTGGGAAATATCAGTATATTTTCTCTCCTCCCTATTGATGTTCTTTGGGAGGGTCAGAAGTTGGTACAGGCAGGGGGAAAAGTGTTAGTCAGATATCCAGGCAAGAAGCCATTCAGAGGAGAAGGGTCGTAGCTGAAGGGCCTGGATCTACTGTTCATGTATTATTAGAAGGAACAGATAATCCGCTTTGTTTTGCACTCCACAGGCTGTCTCCGATTTGATCCATAGGAACACCAGAAGTGGTTACAGGATGGAAAGAATGACAGATCACAAGAGCTGTGGAGAGCAAGGCCTTTGATGTATTACAATCCTGGACTTGCTTCTAAAGAACTTTAGAATGGACTTTCTAATGAACTTTTAAGTTAAAGACTGAAACACCTTCTCAATGACAGAAATATAGGAGGTGCTGTATTCAAGGAAAATGAATGTTTAGAATGAGTTTTATTAGTAATTAAGTGATTTTCTGTATGGAGTCTGAAAGAAAAAAAAAATCTAGGGCGGAATGTGTTGCATTAGTTAAAAATATGATTTTTTTAATATTAATCAGACATAAGATACATGGGACAATATTACAATAGTGAGTTGGTCAGATTACTGTCAGTTTTTTGGTTTGAGTAGATTTCTCAAACAAATGCTGTTTGAAACAATAGGTACATAGATACCATTGTTGTATTCAATTGACAGTTTTCAACAGGCTATTTTCTCTATAGCTACAGTAAACAAGTAAGATATTACTTGTTTGAGATTCTTTCAGCTCTCAAACTGAAAGAATGACTGTTAGACTACTGTCAGGTTTGGTTTGAGTAGACAATGGGTAGATACCATTGTTATAGTCAATTGAAAGTTTTCAACAGTCCATTGTTTCTACAGCTACAGTAAACAGGTATTTTTTCTGTTGTTTGGGTAACTATGGTAAACAACCTGACATAAAAGGGGGATTCGGGCATAAGCTAGACACACATCATCATGCTTTGAAGATCAGAAGCCACTCATGATTCAAGATTTTTGCCTGGTGTCAAAGAAGCATTGTTGCCAATGGAGATCACAAACATACAGTAACAGAAGATAAGTAACCTTTAAGTGTATTTTTACTGTTATAGACCATAGACTGCATTTGCTAGGCATTTTGCTTGTTATAGATATCTGTCAGTCTTGTATTGTATTCCTAAGATTGTAATAGTTCTGTATGTACAGCATCTTTGTATAGTAAAAGCACATTTACACACTGCAGAAGTCTCCGCTTCCTTGTTATACCACAGAGTAACCTTGCTAGAGAGATGAAAGCAAAACAAAGCCAAAGGCACATTTGACAACTCTTCTTGCCCTTGTTAAGCGGTAGTTGAGGATTGTCTTCTCTTCACTCAGAGACCAATTGAAATAAGGCCTTAGTAGATGGTCACTGAGAGTAAAGGCCTCATCCCCAACATAGACAAATGGCAGTGGCGGCCCATTTGTCCCTGGCACCGGACAGTCCTGTGGCAGGTCCAGGCCATTTCCCTCAACATTCTTCCAAAAGATAATCTGGAGTCTGAGCTGCTGCCGTACGATCCTATGTCTATGTATCTAAAACAATAATTGGCATCAGCCACTGCTAGTAAGAAAAACAAAAAATATTTTTTATAGTTGAAGAATTTGGTTCCGCTGCCAATAGGCATCACTACTCTTATATGTTAGCCGTCAATTGCCCCGACAAAATACAGAAAATTGCATCGGCCCCAGGAAACTTCTGCTATCTTGCACCAATCTTTGGGAGTGGGCTTCTTCAGGACCAAATCCCTAAGAATGTCACTGCAGGTATCATGTACAATATTGCTGGCAGTAGTTTTGCCAACCAAGAACTCAAAATGCAAACTTGCAAAGGAATGTTCAGTTGCCAGGTACCTAAAATGGCATAGTAAATACAGTTTATTAGAATGATGCATATTAACAATAAGCTACTTCTATATTAGAGCTAAAAACTAGCTTGGAAGGATGTGTCTGAGGAAGTGAAGGAAGAAGAGGAGCATGAGAAAGACACTGGTGGTGATGTATAGGGACAATTAATATGGTAAACACAAACATACCCACAATTGCATGCTAGTATTTACTATTTCAATTCATGTAAAAAGGATCAAAGAATGATGTGGATCCCCAAATGCCACATATGAGGTAAGAAGAAGAAAAAGTAGGTATGAAAAGTTACCTCAATGTTATAATGAGTCTTTCAACAGCTGGAATACTCCTTTGGAAACTGGTGTTTTGTCGCTCTAGATGGCTAGAGAGCAAAGCCAATAGTTCATCAAAACTGTAAAGAGAAAATATATGGCTAATAGCTACATTGGCCATGTAAAAATTGACCATTTATTACTCTATTTCCATTTTTTTTCATTTGTTCAGGTTTTTTGGAACACTTCTATCTTTCTGAAGCAAAAAATTTGAAAGAGAGTAATGGTGACCATGCATTTACACGTTTTCCAAAATATATCTTGGAGCATTTGCAAGTTGACATAAATAAATGCTCTCACCTTCTAAATGCCATCCATGTGTAGTTGAAGAATTTGTCTTCAAAACTGGTCTCTCCCTTCCCTTTTGGCGATGATGGGATTGATCCAAAACCAATGCTGTCTCCTCCGGTTATCCTCTTCTTCATCTATTAATGCTGCTACAGCAGCCATAATGACTGTTGACCCAACATATTGCATAGCCAACATATTTGCAACGCACTATACAGCACGTGACAACGAAAGAGAAAGGGAAAATGACTGAGCAGGATAGGGAATTACATCACTATGACTAAATCGCAAAACATCAAAGTTGTTTGTAAAGTCGTGTCAAATCATAAAATATCGCATTACAAAGTTGCTCTGTAAATCGCACGACTTTGGGGTCGCAATGGTGAAAACCTAGCCTAACTACTTGCCGACCAGCTACCCCGCCATCGTTATACGGCAGCAGGTTGACTCCCCTGTGTGAATCGCCATAGCTGTATGACGGCCGCTTTAAGGGCTCTAGGGGGCATGCGTGATGCTGGAGCCAATGTGCGTGGCCGCGATGTCCACCTGCGACTCGCGATCACTCCTCAGAGAACCAGAACGGGGATCTGTCAATGGAACAGATCTGTCAATGGATCTGTCCCTGTCAGTACACTGCCTCCACAGTTAGGAACACCTCCCTAGGACACACTTAACCCCTTGATCGCCCCCTAGTTTTAACCCCTTCCCTGCCAGCAGTGGCGGCTGGTGCTCAAAATTTTTTGGGGGACACAAACTAACTGAAAAATTCAGAAAAATACTGAAATAAAAACATCAATTGCAGCCTCACTGTGCCATCATATGCAGCCACTGTGCCCATCATATGCAGCCACTGTGCCCATCAAATTCAGCCATTGTGCCATCAAATGCAGCCAACTGCGCCCATCATATGCAGCCACTGTGCCCATCATATGCAGCCACTGTGCCCATCAAATGCAGCCAACTGGGAGGTGGAGCTACGTAACTGGGAGGTGGAGCTACGGAAGATGGCGCCACACACCAGCTGAACGCCGTGGCCAGAGGCACACCCCCCCAGAGGCGAGCTGAAAGTATGCTGTAGCGTGCTATTGAAGTAAGGAGATCCTGAAGCCCAAGCATCCTGCCGATAGACTACTGAGTGGAGCCAGATACAGAGAAGCTAGATACAGATACTGGTATTCATTCCTCACGCTAAAGGTGTCGGTTGGATACGGCCGAGCGGAGGAGCGGAGGAGAGGGAGGAGAGGGGGGCCAGCGGAAAGGAGGACTGACCCGGGAGTCCCAGGCTTGGGATGCGGATCACTGATCGCCGAGGTGGCTGCCTGCCAAAACCTCTCCCACGAGAGAGAGAGCGGAGAGCATCCCGATCCCGAACACCCAGAGAGAGAAGGACATTGGCGATGGTGAGATGGTTCTGAGGCGGTAAGGGGGAGAGAGAGAGCGGCTATAGTTATACGGCTGCATTTGAGACTGTTTATCTCCGCTGACCACCATGGGAGGTTGGATGCAGTAAAACTATCCCCCCTGAACTACATTTTGCCTATAATAACCGTTAAAATCAGTCTAAGTTACTACTAGAGCTGTCAGCCCCCTTATATATCAAATTGGATGAAGGATTTGCTGTTTTTTTTTTCTCTTTTGGCTGTTGTACTGAGGCTAAGGGAGAGGTGAACTGGACTGAATTGTAGAAGACAACTGAAGTAAGGGCGGACTGCTCTATATAAAACCTCTCTCTTTTTCAGTTGACTGCATGATATTATAGACAGCAAGATAGAAACTTGGGGGAGCATGAACTGCGGAATCTATATGAACGCATTAACTACAAATTACAAATATTAATTATATGAGGCAAATGTTTACAAAGCAATTTTAAACATTGAGAGAAAGGTCCAGGTGAAATCATTGGATAATCTACTTTTTTGGATGACTGGACACTAGGATACATGTATTCAAACTCTTTTTTTCTTTTCTTTTTGATACAGTTGAAAATTGCTGGATATTAGACATGTGCAGAGTAAAATATTTCGTTTCGGAATTTCGTTTTCGTCCGAAAACGTAATTTATTTAGTTACTCCCGAAATTCGTTTTTATTTATTTCGTTTTTCGTTCAAAAACTGCATTCGTCCGAAAATCCACACGAATTACGGTCGAATCTGTCTTTGAAGGCTTATGGTGTCTGTCGAATGTATAAAGAAGATTCGGCGGAGCTAGTATATAGCATACTTTAGAACCCCTGTTAAAGTCTATGGGACTCCAACGTTCAAAATCTAAAGTGCTAATTTTAAAGACTAATTTGCAAGTTACTGTCCTAAAAAGGGTTTGGGGACCTGGGTCCTGCCCCAGGGGACATGTATCAATGCAAAAAAAAGTTTTAAAAACGGCCGTTTTTTCGGGAGCAGTGATTTTAATAATGATTAAAGTGAAACAATAAAAGTGTAATATTCCTTTAAATTTCGTAGGGGGGGGGGGGGGGGGGTGTCTATAGTATGCCTGTGAAGGGGCTCATGTTTCTGGTGCTTAGAACTGTCCCTGCACAAAGTGTCATTTATGCAGGAAAAAAAGTCCTTTAAAATCACTCACAGCTATTATGAATTGTCGGCCCCGTAATACAGAGAACACTCATTGAAAGTCATTGATAAAATAAATAAATAAATAAATTTAAAAAAAAGCGTGGGGGTCCCCCAAATTCAATTACCAGGCCCTTCAGGTCTGGTATGGATATTAAGGGGAACGCCGCGTCAAATTTAAAAAAAATTGACGTGGGGTCCCCCTAAGAATCCATACCAGACCCTTTATCCGAGCACGCAACCTGGCAGGCCGCAGGAAAAGAGGGGGGGACGAGAGAGCGTCCCCCCTCCCTCCTGAACCGTACCAGGCCACATGCCCTCAACATTGGGAGGATGCTTTGGGGGTCTGTGACCCCTCAAAGCACCTTGTCCCCATGTTGATGAGGACAAGGGCCTCATCCCCACAACCGTGGCCGGTGGTTGTCACCTGACCCCGCCCCCCTCTGCCGCAAGGGGAAACCCAGGGTTCCCTGTGACGTATGGGTGACCCCGCACCCCTCTGATGTAACACAGGCAGGTTTCCGTTACATCAGAGGGGGGCGGGGTCACCCATACGTCACAGGGAACCCTGGGTTTCCCCTTGCGTCAGAGGGGGGCGGGGTCAGGTGACGGGTGGCCCCGCCCTCCGTATATAAGAAACGTCAGGCCGCCGGAATCCTTGCAGTGTCTCCTCCGCGGAAACAGAAGAAGGATGGATTTGCTGCGCTGGATGAGATGAGCCATCGCTGGAGAGATGATCGTCCGTCGCTGGATAGCAAGAGTGGATTACCGCCGCTGGAATCTTTTTTTTTTTTTTTTTTTTTTTTAATAAAGGAATTTTTCAAAAGTGTGTTTGTCTTATTTAACTATTTTTTACACTTTCTTTGTGAAATGGTAGGGGTACTTTTGTACCCCCTTACCATTTCAAACGGGGGGGGCCGGGATCTGGGGGTCCCCTTGTTAAAGGGGGCTTCCAGATTCTGATAAGCCCCCCGCCCGCAGACCTCCACAACCACCGGCCACGGTTGTGGGGATGAGGCACTTGTCCTCATCAACATGGGGACAAGGTGCTTTGAGGGGTCACAGACCCCCAAAGCATCTTCCCAATGTTGAGGGCATGTGGCCTGGTACGGTCCAGGAGGGAGGGGGGGGCGCTCTCTCGTCCCCCCCTCTTTTCCTGTGGCCTGCCAGGTTGCGTGCTCGGATAAAGGGTCTGGTATGGATTTTTAGGGGGACCCCACGTCAATTTTTTTTTTAATTTGACGCGGGGTTCCCCTTAATATCCATAACCAGACCTGAAGGGTCTGGTTATGGATATTTAGGGGGAACCCCACGTCAAATTTTTTCTTACATTTGAGGCAGGGTTCCCCTTAATATCCATACCAGACCTGAAGGGCCTGGTAATTGAATTTGGGGGACCCCCACGCTTTTTTATTTATTTATTTTTTTATTTTTTTATCAATGACTTTCAATGAGTGTTCTCTGTATTACGGGAGCCGACAATTCATAATAGCTGCGAGTGATTTTAAAGGACTTTTTTTCCTGCATAAATGACACTTTGTGCAGGGACAGTTCTAAGCACCAGAAACATGAGCCCCTTCACAGGCATACTATAGACACACCCCCCCCCCCTACGAAATTTAAAGGAATATTACACTTTTATTGTTTCACTTTAATCATTATTAAAATCACTGCTCCCGAAAAAACGGCCGTTTTTAAAACTTTTTTTTGCATTGATACATGTCCCCTGGGGCAGGACCCGGGTCCCCAAACACTTTTTAGGACAGTAACTTGCAGAATCTTTTCTTTCTGTCAAATCTTTTTTCTCTGTCGAATATTTTCTCTATATAATCTTGGACTAATAGAGGTAAGGTTAGGCACATTCGACCACAGGTTCTATAGACAGATTGTTATTGTCAGAGTCATGTCGAATCTCCTATTCTATATCGAACTGTTGTAACAATGAAAATGAAAATAAAGCATTTATTTATGTCGGATTTTTCGTTTTTCGGATTTTGTGCTTTCGTTATCGTTTGTCAAAACGAAAACAAAAATAGCTGAAATTCGGACGAAAATGCATTTGGACGAAAACAAATGCACATGTCTACTGGATATTATCTCCTTCTCTGTAGTGATTAAGAGATTAGGATTAGGATATGTAGTCATTTGTATATCCAATACAATTGCTTGTTTTCTCCTCCCTGCGCTGTCTCCTGTTCCCTTTTTTTTTTTTTTTTGGGTGAAGGATGTATGACTTGGTCTAAAAATGTTTTAGCAGATGAAGAAGACAGTAAATAAAGCAAGAAAAAATACCCCTTATAAGCGCCCCCCCTTTCCCTTTCCCTTTTTGCTGCTGTTGGAGTGTCCCACCTCCTCCCCTTCCCCCTTTTTTTGTATTTTTGCGCATTTTTGTAATACTTTGCACTTTCTGCAATATTCTGCAATTTTAGCATTCTGTGCATTTTTTGCACTTTTTTGAACTTTTGCACCTTTCGCATCTTTTTGCATTTTTGCACCTTTTACATTTTTTGCAATTTTTGCACTTCCAGCATTTTTAGCATTTTGTGTATTTCTTGCACTTTCTGCATTCTCTGCACCTATTTTTTATTTATTTTTTGAATTCCGCCGCTGGAATCTTTTTTTTTTTTTTTTTTTAATAAAGGAATTTTTCAAAAGTGTGTTTGTCTTATTTAACTATTTTTTACACTTTCTTTGTGAAATGGTAGGGGTACTTTTGTACCCCCTTACCATTTCAAACAGGGGGGGGCCGGGATCTGGGGGTCCCCTTGTTAAAGGGGGCTTCCAGATTCTGATAAGCCCCCCGCCCGCAGACCTCCACAACCACCGGCCACGGTTGTGGGGATGAGGCCCTTGTCCTCATCAACATGGGGACAAGGTGCTTTGAGGGGTCACAGACCCCCAAAGCATCCTCCCAATGTTGAGGGCATGTGGCCTGGTACGGTTCAGGAGGGAGGGGGGGCGCTCTCTCGTCCCCCCCTCTTTTCCTGCGGCCTGCCAGGTTGTGTGCTCGGATAAAGGGTCTGGTATGGATTTTTAGGGGGACCCCCACGTCAATTTTTTCTTAAATTTGAGGCAGGGTTCCCCTTAATATCCATACCAGACCTGAAGGGCCTGGTAATTGAATTTGGGGGACCCCCACGCTTTTTTATTTATTTATTTATTTTTTTTTTTTATCAATGACTTTCAATGAGTGTTCTCTGTATTACGGGAGCCGACAATTCATAATAGCTGCGAGTGATTTTAAAGGACTTTTTTTCCTGCATAAATGACACTTTGTGCAGGGACAGTTCTAAGCACCAGAAACATGAGCCCCTTCACAGGCATACTATAGACACCCCCCCCCCCTACGAAATTTAAAGGAATATTACACTTTTATTGTTTCACTTTAATCATTATTAAAATCACTGCTCCCGAAAAAACGGCTGTTTTTAAAACTTTTTTTTGCATTGATACATGTCCCCTGGGGCAGGACCTGGGTCCCCAAACACTTTTTAGGACAGTAACTTGCAGAATCTTTTCTCTCTGTCAAATCTTTTTTCTCTGTCGAATATTTTCTCTATATAATCTTGGACTAATAGAGGTAAGGTTAGGCACATTTGACCACAGGTTCTATAGACAGATTGTTATTGTCAGAGTCATGGAACTGTTGTAACAATGAAAACGAAAATAAAGCATTTATTTATGTCGGATCTTTCGTTTTTCGGATTTTGTGCTTTCGTTATCGTTTGTCAAAACAAAAACGAAAATAGCTGAAATTCGGACGAAAATGCATTCGGACGAAAACGAATGCACATGTCTACTGGATATTATCTCCTTCTCTGTAGTGATTAAGAGATTAGGATTAGGATATGTAGTCATTTGTATATCCAATACAATTGCTTATTTTCTCCTCCCTGCGCTGCCTCCTGTTCCCTTTTTTTTTTTTTTTTTGGGTGAAGGATGCATGACTTGGTCTAAAAATGTTTTAGCAGATGAAGAAGACAGTAAATAAAGCAAGAAAAATACCCCTTATAAGTGCCCCCCTTTCCCTTTTTGCTGCTGTTGGAGTGTCCCACCTCCTCCCCTTCCCCCTTTTTTTGTATTTTTGCGCATTTTTGTAATACTTTGCACTTTCTGCAATATTCTGCAATTTTTGCATTCTGTGCATTTTTTGCACTTTTTTGAACTTTTGCACCTTTCGCATCTTTTTGCATTTTTGCACCTTTTACATTTTTTGCAATTTTTGCACTTCCAGCATTTTTAGCATTTTGTGTATTTCTTGCACTTTCTGCATTCTCTCCAAATATTTTTTATTTATTTTTTGAATTCCGCCGCTGGAATCTTTTTTTTATTTTTTTTATTTTTAATAAAGGAATTTTTCAAAAGTGTGTTTGTCTTATTTAACTATTTTTTACACTTTCTTTGTGAAATGGTAGAGGTACTTTTGTACCCCCTTACCATTTCAAACAGGGGGGGGGCTGGGATCTGGGGGTCCCCTTGTTAAAGGGGGCTTCCAGATTCTGATAAGCCCCCCGCCCGCAGACCTCCACAACCACCGGCCACGGTTGTGGGGATGAGGCCCTTGTCCTCATCAACATGGGGACAAGGTGCTTTGAGGGGTCACAGACCCCCAAAGCATCCTCCCAATGTTGAGGGCATGTGGCCTGGTACGGTTCAGGAGGGAGGGGGGCGCTCTCTCGTCCCCCCCTCTTTTCCTGCGGCCTGCCAGGTTGCGTGCTCGGATAAAGGGTCTGGTATGGATTTTTAGGGGGACCCCCACGTCAATTTTTTTTTAAATTTGACGCGGGGTTCCCCTTAATATCCATACCAGACCTGAAGGGTCTGGTTATGGATATTTAGGGGGAACCCCACGTCAAATTTTTTCTTAAATTTGAGGCAGGGTTCCCCTTAATATCCACACCAGACCTGAATGGCCTGGTAATTGAATTTGGGGGACCCCCACGCTTTTTTATTTATTTATTTATTTTTTTATCAATGACTTTCAATGAGTGTTCTCTGTATTACGGGAGCCGACAATTCATAATAGCTGCGAGTGATTTTAAAGGACTTTTTTTCCTGCATAAATGACACTTTGTGCAGGGACAGTTCTAAGCACCAGAAATATGAGCCCCTTCACAGGCATACTATAGACACCCCCCCCCCCCCTACGAAATTTAAAGGAATATTACACTTTTATTGTTTCACTTTAATCATTATTAAAATCACTGCTCCCGAAAAAAACGGCAGTTTTTAAAACTTTTTTTTGCATTGATACATGTCCCCTGGGGCAGGACCCGGGTCTCCAAACACTTTTTAGGACAGTAACTTGCAGAATCTTTTCTCTCTGTCAAATCTTTTTTCTCTGTCGAATATTTTCTCTATATAATCTTGGACTAATAGAGGTAAGGTTAGGCACATTTGACCATAGGTTCTATAGACAGATTGTTATTGTCAGAGTCATGTCGAATCTCCTATTCTATATCGAACTGTTGTAACAATGAAAACGAAAATAAAGCATTTATTTACCGTATATACTCGAGTATAAGCCGAGGCCCCCAGTTTACCACAAAAAAACTGGGAAACTTATTGACTCCTGTATAAGCAGAGGGTGAGACATGCCTGTCCATCCCTGTGTGTCCGTCCATCCCTGTGTGTCCGTCCATCCCTGTGTGTCCGTCCATCCCTGTGTGTCCATGCCTGTGTGTCAGTCCATCCCTGTGTGTCCGTCCATCCCTGTGTGTCCGTCCATCCCTGTGTGTGCAGCCTTGTGTGTCCAGCCTACCTGTGTCCCGAGCCTGTGTCCCGAGCCTGCGTCCCGCCTGCGTCCCGAGCCTGTGTGCTTCTGCCATGCCAGGATCGCCGCTCTTCTCGTCTGACAGACGGCGTCGGCGCCTCGGCGGCCATTCCACTGTTCAAAAGCCGCGCCTCCGTCTGTGATAGGCGGAACACTCAATTTCCCAGCAGTCTGTGTTCCGCCTATCACGGACATCCTCTCATCCTCGTCCGTAGTATGAGGATGAGCGGATGTCCGTGATAGGCGGACCACTGACTGCTGGGAAATTGAGTGTTCCGCCTATCACAGACAGGGAGGCGCGGCTTTTGAATAGTAGAATGGCCGCCGTCTGTCTGCTCGACACGCTGATCAGGCAGGCAGACGGCGATGACTCGAGTATAAGCCGAGGGGGCACTTTCAGCCTCAAAAAAGAGGCTGAAAATCTCGGCTTATACTCGAGTATATACGGTATGTCGGATCTTTCGTTTTTCGGATTTTGTGCTTTCGTTATCGTTTGTCAAAACGAAAACAAAAATAGCTGAAATTCGGACGAAAATGCATTCGGACGAAAACTAATGCACATGTCTACTGGATATTATCTCCTTTTCTGTAGTGATTAAGAGATTAGGATATGTAGTCATTTGTATATCCGATACAATTGCTTGTTTTCTCCTCCCTGCGCTGACTCCTGTTCCCTTTTTTTTTTTTTTTTTTGGGTGAAGGATGCATGACTTGGTCTAAAAATGTTTTAGCAGATGAAGAAGACAGTAAATAAAGCAAGAAAAAATACCCCTTATAAGCGCCCCCCCTTTCCCTTTCCCTTTTTGCTGCTGTTGGAGTGTCCTACCTCCTCCCTAGAGGCGATTCAGTTCGCATTGTGCGCTATACAAGTATTTCATTCATTCATTCATTCATTCCTCCCCTTCCCCCTTTTTTTGTATTTTTGCTTATTTTTGTAATACTCTGCACTTTCTGCAATATTCTGCAATTTTTGCATTCTGTGCATTTTTTGCACTTTTTTGAACTTTTGCACCTTTCGCATCTTTTTGCATTTTTGCACCTTTTACATTTATTTGCAATTTTTGCACTTCCAGCATTTTTAGCATTTTGTGTATTTCTTGCACTTTCTGCATTCTCTGCACCTATTTTTTATTTATTTTTTTAATTTTTTGCACTTTCTTCAGTTTTTTTTTCTTTTTTTTTTTCTCTCTCTTTTTTTTTTGCTTGCACTTTGCACTTTCTCCGCACCTTGTGCATTTTTCTACACCCCCCCCCCCCCCTTTTTTTTTTATAAAATGATTTATAAATGCCGGGATGTACAATACATAATTTATCATTTATAGCTCTGGAAAATTGCATAATATGTATATTAATATTAAGATTGTACTGTATATAATTGAAAACTGATTTGCACATAGGGGGGAGAGGAGGGGGAAAGGGAAAAGAAGAAAGGGAATAGATAAGGAATAGATAAGGGAAAGGTGCCTGCTTCCCAGAAGTAATCATAGCCTTGGGGAGATTAGGTAGGTGAATAAAGTAAAACAATATCAATGCCTATTAATGCAAATTTGAAAAGCTAAATTGAAGGGGAAGGGGTAAGAAAGTATAATGGTAAGGAGGAGAGCTAAAGCTGGTCAAACAGGAAGTGGGAAAGGGAATACTATAAAAACTTACATGGCCCAGGGTAGAGTAGATCAGAGGGAGGAACGGGAGGTGGAAAGGGGAGAAGGAACATCTCCTGCCCGGAAAGGACAGACAAGTAAAAAACCCAACACAGAAGAAGGTATAACTCCACAGAAAAGTTCGAGAGAACAACATCAACAAAATGAGTTAGGAAAGATGTGGGAAACAGAAAAGGAAGGAATTAACCCCTAATTACTCACCACTAAACAGGACATGGCAGAAATGGTGTCACATCTGGAAGGGATGATTAAGGGTGAATTAAAGGCCACTCATGCAGATATTCAAAATGTTTTAAAAAGGGTAGAAGAATCGGAAATACAATTAGAAGAACATAAAAAAGCTTGGAACTACAGAAAAGGGCAGATCTGGATTGGATAGAAATGAGAAATATCAGATATAAACTGGAGGACCAGGAAAACAGGAATAGGCGAAATAACCTAAGAATTTGCGGCCTACCAGAATCCGTGAGAAGTAATGAGTTAGAGAATGTGCTTCAAGAAGTGTTTAACAAAATAATGAAAAAAGAAGTAACATCTCATATAGCTTTTGATAGAATACATAGAATACAAACAAAAGAGAAGCCAAGATCTGAGACGGAGAGAGATGTAATAGTGAGATTTGCCCAGTATAAAATAGAAACAACAAATCCAGAAAGACGCAAGAAGCTCTGAAACCAATAAACTTGATGGAGCTATGTTGCTTATCTTCTCTGATCTTTCACAAGAGACACTGAGCCGTAGAAAGGGCCCTGAATCCCCTAATAAATCAATTATAAGAGAAGAAGATTACTTATAGATGGGGTTTCCCTGCATTTTTGATATCTAAAAATCAAGGAATATCAGCTACCTTAAGATTTCCAGAGGATTTGAAAGAATTTTGCAATAAATTGAATATGCCATGCGTTAACCTAGAAAACTGGGAGAAGAAACCTCTAGACTGGATGAAATTGAGAGACCAGCCTTGGAATAGAGTGTAGTGCCCTTTTAACTGAGAGGGGAGGAGAAGGGGATGGAAGAGGAAAAATTAGGGTAAATGTATAATAAATAAACAGGTCTTTGGGCAGGAATAAGGGAGGAAAAATTAAAGAATACAGTTTTCCGGCAAGGATGAATTTGAGTAGGCTCGCTCTGGGGGGAGGAGTGTGCTGGGGGCTGGGCGATGCCCGCGTGCTCCCCCGAGATCACCCCCAAAAGGGGGTGAGGCTCGGGGGCCCATGCGGGCATTCATACTCCCTCAAGGAAGGTCCAACCAGGGCTGGGGCCTGGTAATAGGTGCTAGCCTGGAGGACGGTAACATTGATATTCAATGTGCAGAGGGTGGGGGGCGGAGGAGGTGGGAGGGGGGTAGGGAGGGAGGGAGTAGAATATGGTTGGGGAAGAATATGTTTTTTCACACTGATTACTGTACGGTGTACCGACTGGATCGATCTGGGTAAAAAATGTCTTTCTTTTTTTGTTCTTGATTTCATGATGGAATATCTATGGATAGCTATAACTAATCTCCGTGAAAAATGGCCCCTTTGAAGATTGTTACATATAATGTCAGAGAGCTAAATAGCCCCAACAAGAGATATCAGATTTTGCAGGAACTGAAAAAGTGGTCATCAAATATTGCTTTCCTACAGGAAACTAATTTTAAATGGTCACATAATAGTGGTTTGAAGTCTAAAAAATATCCAACCTGGTTTCATGGATATTCCTCTAGTAACAGGGCAAGAGGAATTGCCATTGGGTTTGATAGAGGTGCTCCTTTTATTTTAAAGGCTATGGAATCGGACCCCGAAGGGAGGTACCTATTTATCAAAGGTTCTATCTTTAACCACTTGCCGCCCGCCCTATAGCAAATAGACGGCGGCAAAGTGGTTTCATAATCCTGACCGGACGTCATATGACGTGATCAGGATTATGAGCCGCTGCGCGCCCCCGGGGGCGCGCATCGCGGCGATCGTTGTTGCGGGGTGTCAGTCTGACACCCGGCAACTACGATCTCGGTAAAGAGTCTCCGACGGAGACTCTTTACCACGTGATCAGCCGTGTCCAATCACGGCTGATCACAGTGTAAATAGGAAAAGCCGGTGATCGGCTTTTCCTCACTCGCGTCTGTAAGACGCGAGTAGAGGAGAGCCGATCGGCTGCTCCTCTGACAGGAGGGGTCTGTGCTGATCGATTATCAGCACAGCCCCCCCGAGGATGCCCACACTGGACCACCAGGGACGCCACCAGACCACCAGGGATGCCAAGGACAAGGTATGCCACCCTAGACCACCAGGGATTCTAGTCAGTGCCACAATGGATGCCAATCAGTGCCCACAATGGGCATCACTGATTGGCATGCATTATTGATTGGCACTGATTGGCATCCATTAGTGCAATATATTATAATACAATGCCGCCTATCAGTTCCCATCTGTGCCGCCTATCAGTGCCTACCCATGCCCACCTGTGCCGCCTACCCATGCCCACCTGTGCCGCCTACCCATGCCCACCTGTGCCACCTACCCATGTCCACCTGTGCCACCTACCCATGCCCACCTGTGCCGCCTACCCATGCCCACCTGTGCCGCCTAACCCATGCCCACCTGTGCCACTTATCCATGCCCATCCATGCCAATTTGTGCCACCTATCAGTGCCCATCCGTGTCGCCCATCAGTGCCACCCATCAGTGCCGCCTATCAGTGCCACATATCGGTGTCCATCAATGCCACCTCATCAGTGCCACTTCATTGGTGCCACCTCATCGGTGCCCATCAGTGCAGCCTTATCATTGCCCATCAGTGTAACCTCATCAGTGCCCATCAGTGAAGGAGAAAACTTACTTATTTGCAAAGTTTTGAAACTGAAACAATAAAAAAAACATTTTTTTTTTCAAAATTTTCGGTATTTTTTTATTTGTTTAGCAAAAAATAAAAACCATAGAGGTGATCAAATACCATCAAAAGAAAGCTCTATTTGTGGGAAAAAAATTATAAAAATTTCATTTGGGTACAGTGTAACATGACCGCGTAATTGTCATTCAAATTGCGACAGCGCTAAAAGCTCAAAATTGGTCTGGGCAGGAAGGTGTTTAAGTGCCCGGTATTGAAGTGGTTAATAAAATGTATACATTGATTAATATCTACTGCCCTAATTATCGCCCTTGTCCCTTTTTTTTTGGGAAAGTATTGAATAAATTAGAATGTTTTAAAGAGGGAGGGGTGATCATGGCAGGGGATCTTAACTTTGTATTCGACCCTACCCTGTATGCCCAACCTCCATCCCTACGCTCAGAAGGCAAATATCTTAAGGTAATTAAACAAAAATTACATCGACAGCAATTAGTGGAGGCGTGGAGAATTGTGCATCCTAGGGGAAGGAATTTTACTTATTATTCTCAGGTGCATTATTCCTACTCAAGAATTGACTATCTTTTTTTAGATCATCAGCTCCTGGAGGGGCTAAGGGAAGTAGAAGTGAAATCAATAACCCTCTCAGATCACGCCCCCGTTATGGCTATTTTGGACTTGGAGGATATACCGTTCAGGCAAAGAGTATGGAGGTTAGATGAATCTCTCTTACCTGATCATAAAATATCTGAAGCTTTGGAAAGGGATTTGAATCAATTTTTTAAAGAAAATAATGTAGAGAACATTTCACCAACTGTCTTGTGGGAGACTCATAAGGTATATATGAGAGGGAGATTGATAGCAGAAGCAGCCAGGAGAAGCAAAATAAGGTCAGCGCGAAAATTATTGATCCTACAGGAAGTCCAGGAGCTGGAACAGCTACACAAAGGGTTAAACGACCATAAAATAATGGTCGAACTTATAGGAAAACAGGAAGCACTGAGAGATCTACTAGAGCAGGAAACCAGGCAGGTTTTTTTGAAGTCCGCCGAAAGGCATTATGAATTTGGTAACAAACCGGGGAGAATCCTGGCAGGGGTAATTAAACCCAGAAAAAATTTTAATTATATTGCAAAAATTAAAGACAAGAAGGGAGTAATGAAATACTCAACAAGAGACATTAGTAACATCTTCTCAGAATACTATCAGCTATTATATATTATAAACAAAATAGAAGGGGAAAAATTGAACAATATCTCCGGAAGGTAGAGCTAACGAGGATAGCAGAGGAGGATGCTGGTATACTCGATAGGGATATCTCTATGGAGGAAATAGAGAGGGCAATTAAGGATAGTAAGAATGGGAATAGTCCAGGGCCCGATGGGTAAAAAGCTTATGGGACCTTTGACACCTTATTTCCATCAGTATATGAATTCAATCGGGGGAGGAAGGGAGATACGTAAGGAAGCTCTGGGGGCCTTTATAACCATATTAGCAAAGGAAGGGAAAGACCCAACACTATGCTCCAGCTTTAGACCTATCTCTGAGGGTGTAAAAATGTATGCAAGGATCCTGGCTGAGAGATTGAAACAGTATATACCAGACTGCATAGAAGGAGATCAGGCAGGTTTTGTACCAGGGAGGGAGGCGAGGGACAATATATTGAGGACAACCCTCTTAATGCATGAAGCTAAAAAGGGAAGCAGTCTTCCCTTTTCCTATCAGTAGACGCTGAAAAGGCCTTTGATAGGTTAGAATGGGAATATATGCTGCAGACACTACATACATTTGGCTTAGGCCCAAGAATGTTAAGGTGGATAGAAGATTTATATTTTAACCCCACAGCTCAGATTCAGGTGAATGGGACTCTATCAAATACTTTTAAGCTTTATAATGGGACACGTCAGGGATGCCCACTTTCTCCCTTACTTTTTGTATTCTCTTTGGAACCTCTTTTGGCATCCATAAGAGCAAATTATGAAATTGAGGGAATAAAGGTCTCAGGGAATGAGCATAAGATATCTGCATTTGCAGATGATATTATGCTTTATATAACGAATCCTAATCAGTCTCTCCCTAGGATCCTGCAGGAGTTAGATGAATATGGGAGTGTCTCGAATTTTAAGATTAATAGGGAGAAAACTGAGATACTAATGTTCATAGCTCCCCAAAGGAGAGAGGAGAACTTAGAGCTCTTTTCCCCTTTGTGTGGAAAGAGAGGGGCCTAAAGTATTTGGGAGTATACTTATCGACATCAGTTGTAGCTTTATATCAGGATAACTATCTCCCTCTCTTAAATAGAATTAAACAAGATCTTAAAGGATACCCCGCACATAGACTGTCATGGTTCGGTAGGATAAGTGTAATTAAAATGATGATCCTTCCAAAAGCCTTATATATTTTCCAAAGTCTCCCGATTAATGTTCCAAGGGCCTATTTTAAAATTATTAAATCCCTGATCCAGAAATTCATATGGAATAAAAAAGGAAGTCGTATTTCCTATAAGACAATGAGTAGACCTAAGAATGGGATATCCCTTCCAGACTTTCAAAAATATCATATAGCAGCGGTAGTGAGGAGAATTTTGGATTGGGTTTATAACGCTCCATATAAAAAATGGGTATTACTGGAAGATAATATGAGTAAAGTGGCCCTGAGTCAGACCATCTGGATTCCAATTAAGTTCAGAGGTCTCCCTAGAGGAATATCCCCGATCACAATGGAAACATTAAGAGCATGGGACGGGGTACTTAAAGGTACAGTAGGACAAAACAATAGCCCCCTAATGCCCCTGTCAGGAAATAATTATTTTCCCCCGGGGAAAGAAAATAAAATGTTCTTAAAATGGACCCATAGGGACCAACTGAGATTAAGGGATGTGATAAAAGTAAATAGCCTGTGCTCACTAGTGGAGCTACAAGAGAAATACGGCAGAATACCATGGGATGAATGGAGATACAGACAACTCCAACATTTTGTAGAGTCCCTCCCTAAACCCCTCCGTTCAGGCGATAGCTTAAATCCCTGGGAAAAATTGATTGACCGAGGGGGAATGGGTAGACAGGGGATCTCTAAAATATATAGGACCCTAATAACTCTGATGGAGTATGAGGCTATGTCCCCTCTAGGGAGATGGGAAGGCGAACTGAATCAATCAATTTGGGAAAAATTGAAAGGGAAAGTTATAGATTACACCCATTCCACTTCAATGGACACAAGGATACAAGAAATGAATTATAAATTAATGGTTAGGTGGTATTATGTTCCATCTAAAATGCATAAAATGAATCATGACCTATCACCTCTATGCTGGAGAGAATGTGGGAAGGTGGGAACTCATGCCCATATATGGTGGCAGTGTAGCTCAATTCAGTCATATTGGGAAGAAGTGGTGGGCCTAATTAAAGAGATTGCTGGGACAGAAATAGAACTGGAAAATAGAACTGGATCCCTGGAAATGTTTGTTTCATGTGACCGAGGGCCCTAGGGAAAAATATAGGACAGCACTTACTCCATTTCTGCTGAATGCAGCGAAAGCACTGATTCCGAGATATTGGAAAGTAAAGGAAATACCAGGGATAGGAGAGTGGTTCAGGGAAATAGACAGAATGATTATTATGGAAGAATTAATATACCTTCAAAGGGGAGTAGGAACAAGATTCCAGGATACTTGGAGGAATTGGTTGGAATTCAGAAAGTCTTCAACTTATTTGGGAATTATGGGGGATGGGGAGAACGTCTAGGAGTTCGCCGCTGGATGTTTATACTCCATAACCCATGGGTCCCTTTTTTTTTCTCTTTTCTCTTTTTTAAGGGGGGGGGGGGGGGCGCATAAAAGGTTTTTTTTTTTTTTGTTAGAATACCCACATAAATTTAAGGAAGAAGGTAGTGGGGATAGAGGGAGAGGAATCCCCACCTTACACATATCACATATTGAAATTTGAAATTAAGAAAAGGAGTAACGGGGGAGAGGAAATAGTAAGGGTAAGATAAGACCACAAGAGGATAATTTAGATCACAGGGGTGTAGAAAGCCTGTCCCCCCCTCCTTCCCCCCCCTTTTTTATTTTATTTTTATTTATTTTTTTGGTAAACTAAGGATCGATCCAGTCGGGTACCCAATATGTATTTTTTTACTTCTTGTTTTTATATGAATGTTGAAAATATTGAAATATCATGAATGCTAAACAAAGTGATTTGTAATAGTATGTATAAGAAATATTTTTTACTGTCTTTTGTAAATGTGGAAAACAAAATAAAAATATTTAAATATTAAATGCAGCCAACTGCGCCCATCATATGCAGCCACCTGTGCTTATCAAATGCAGCCAACAGTGCCCCATCATATACAGCCACTGTGCCCATAATATGCAGCTAACTGTGCCCATTATATGCAGTCTCTGTGCTCATCGAATACAGCCAACTGTGCCCCATCAATTGTAGCCTCTGTGCCCACAATATGCAACCACTGCACCCCTGCCCGCCCGCTGTCTGCCCAGCACTTACCCCATCATGGTAGCATGTCAGGCAGCTGGTCAGGTGGTGAATTGTGGGATGGTAGCGCGGTGATGGATACTGGGTCCTCTGACTCCTTGCGTGTCTTCTTCCTGTATTCCTTGGCGCCAATGGGATTGCCTCTGCCTTCAGCCAATCAGGTGCCTGAGAGGTGGTTCTGTGTTAGCAAACTGTTGTGGAAATTTTATGAAGATGTATTTTAATATACATTGTCGCAGTGTCTCCCAGTGTTCTCCCGCAGCCCGCTCTAAAGAGCAGACTGGAGGAGACTGATGCTGGTTGAGATCCGTTTGGTAGTGGAAAGCTCCTTGGGGATGTAGAGAAGTGTTTGTGGAGTGGGGATATGTGGACCGGCGAAGGGTCCCTGTGCAATACACAGAACGATAGTCTGGGGGGATGTGTTCGCTCTGCAGACACATTATCGGTTTAGCGGATGTGTGCTCATGTCAACCCTGTATGCCTGATCGACATATTTATGGTGCAAGGAGCATACACCTGCAGATAATCTCTCATCAGCAGGAAATGTAGTCGTTTCATTGCTTGTTGTATAAATTCATTTTTCCTGTGTTGACATTCACATCCTATGTTGTTACATCCTGTGTTGTCACATCCTTATTTGGTCATATCCTGTGTAGGAGGCGATTGGTTGTTGGAGCCAGGACCTCCTGTTTGTAATTTCTTTTGTTGTCTTTGATTAAAAGAACCAGTGAACTGCTTGGTGGCAGTGATGCTGAGATGAGGAAGTAAGTATGGTCCTGTCTACTGGGGAAAGGGGGAGACATGGGTTATTTAACCACTTGACCACTGGGCACTTAAACACCCTTAATAACCAGACCAATTTTCAGCTTTTGGTTCTTTCACATTTTGAATGACAATTACTCAGTCATGCAACACTGGACCTATATGAATTTTTTGTCCTTTTTTTCACACAAATAGAGCTTTCTTTTGGTGGTATTTAATCACCTCTCAGTTTTTTATTTTTTGTGCTATAAAAGAAAAAAGACCGAAAATTCTGTGAAAAAATGAATTTTTCTTTGTTTCTGTTATAAAATTTAGTAAATTAGTAATTTTTTCTTCATAAATTTTGGCCAAAATTTATACTACTACATATCTTTGGTAAAAATAAGTACAAATTGGTGGATATTATTTGGTCTTTGTGAAAGTTATAGAGTCCACAAGCTATGGTGTCAATATCTGAAAATTGATCACACCTGAAGGACTGGCGGCCTATTTCAATTCTTGAGACCCTAACATGCCAGAAAAGTACAAATACCCCTCAAATGACCCCTTTTTGGAAAGAAGACATTCCAATGTATTTAGTAAGAGGCATGATGAGCTTTTTGAAGTTGTCATTTTTTCCCACAATTCTTTTCAAAATCAAGATTTTTTTTCCTTTTTTTTTTTTTTTCCCACAAAATTGTCATATTATCAGGTTATTTCTCACACACAGCATATGCATACCACAAATTACACCCCAAAACACATTCTGCTATTACTCCCGAGTATGGCGATACCACATGTGTGAGACTTTTACACAGTGTGGCCACATACAGAGGCCCAACATGCAGGGAGCGCCATCAGGCGTTCTGGAGCACCCAGGACAATTCTGACATTTCTCTCCTACATGTAAAAATCATAATTTATTTGCTAGAAAATTACAGAGAACCCCAAAACATTATATTTTTTTTTTAGCAAAGACCCTGGAGAATACAATGGTGGTCGTTGCAAATTTTTATCTCACACGGTATTTGCGCAGCAATTTTTCGAACGCGTTTTTTTGGGGGAAAAAACAGTTTTGTGCTTAAAAAAAACAAAAAAAACAGTAAAGTTAGCCCAATTTTTACATAAAGTGAAAGAGGAAGTTATGCTGAGTAAATAGATATCGAACATGCCACTCTTCAAAATTGCACATGCCCGTGGAATGGCGCCAAACGTCGGTACTTAAAAAATCCCCATAGGCGACGCTTTAATTTTTTTTTACTGGTTACATGTTTTGAGTTGCAGAGGAGTTCTAGGGCTAGAATTATTGCTCTCGCTCTAACGTTCGCGGCGATACCTCACATGTGTGGTTTGAACACCTTTTTTATATGTGGCTTACGTATGCGTTCGCTTCTGCATGCGAGCACATGGGGACAGGGGCGCTTTAAATTTTTATTTTTATTTTTTATTGTTCATTTTACTTTATTTATTTTGGTTTGACATTTTTTTCCCCAAAAATAAAATTTTGATCACTTTTATTCCTATTACAAGGAATGTAAACATCCCTTGTAATAGGAATATGGGGTGACAGGTCCTCTTTACAGTGAAATCTGGGGGTCAATATGACCCCACATCTCACCTCTAGGCTGGGAAGCCTGAAATAAAAATAAATAAATAAATAAATAAAAAAAAAAGATTCTGGCTTTGATCGTACTGGCGAGTTGGTAGAAGCACCGGAGGGCAGTGAGGGGTGGGGGGGGGTGTCTATGGCTGGGTATTGCAGGGTATCACCGAGTATGGCTGGGTATGGCAATTTATGGCGGGGTATTGGCGGGTATTTCAGAGTATTGGGGGGTATTGCAGAGTATTGGGGGGTACTGCAGAGTATTGGGGGGTACTGCAGAGTATTGGCAGGGTACTGTAGAGTAATGGCGGGGTACTGTAGAGCAATGGCGGGGTACTGTAGAGTAATGGCGGGGTACTGCAGAGTAATGGCGGGGTACTGCAGAGTATTGCAGAGTATTGGCAGGGAATTGAGGGGTTAAATTCGGTGAGCAGCGATGTGGGCACTGCAGATGCAGCCCACAGCGCTGCTGACACCGATCTCTTTCCCCTCCGCTGTACCGATCGGTACATAGAGGGGGAGGGAGGAACTGGCGTCATAACATGACGCCGGTTTGTTTACAAGTGATCACTCCGTCATTTGACGGAGCGATCACGTGGTAAACGGCCGCGACGAGCGGCCGTTTACCGTGATCCGTGATGCGCCGGGTCCAGTGGATGATCACGGATGATCACGGATGATCTCGTGTGCACGCCCCAGGGGGCGCGCGAGAGCAGAATTCTGGGAGGCCGTTAATTAACGGCCTCTCAGAGTTAAACAACCGCCCTGAAGCCGTTAATTGGCAATGGGCGGTTGTTACGTGGTTAAAGATGCATTATACCATTATGGTGGAAGGTTACTTATCAGTGCAAGAGTATAGCCTATTAGAGCCTATGGCTGTAATCAGGTACTTCAAAAACACCCCCCCACCGCCCGAGCGCCCCTAATGGATGCACAGCCACTGCCTGCCAGTGACATTTATACAGTAATCAATGGCTATTTTTAGCTCTGATTGCTGTATAAATGTCAGTGGTCCCAAAAAAGTGTCAAAAGTGTCTGATCTATCCGCTGCAGTTTCACAGTCCTGCTAAAAATCGCTGATCACCGCCATTACTAGTAAAAGAAAAACTATAATATGCCATAAATATATCCCCTATTTTGTAAATGCTATAACTTTTGCGCAAACCAATCAATATACACTTATTGTGATTTTTTTTACCAAAAATATGTAGAAGACTACATATTTGCCTAAACTGATGAGGACATTTTTTTTTTGTGATATTTATTATAGCAAAAAGTAAAAAATATAGTTTTTTTTTTTCAAAATTGCCACTCTTTTTTGTTTATAGCACAAAAATTAAAAAACGCAGAAGTGTTCAATTACCACTAAAAGAAAGCTTTTTGTGGGAAAAGAGGACATCAATTTATTTGGGCGCAGAGTCGCACGACCACGCAATTGTCAGTTAAAGCAACACAGTGCCGTATCGCAAAAAATAGCCTGATCATTAAGGGGGCAAATATTCCAGTCCTTAACCACTTCAGCCCGGGAAGGTTTTACCCCCTTCCTGACCAGAGCACTTTTTACAGTTTGGCACTGCGTCGTTTTAACTGGTAATTGTGCGGTCAATGTTGCAATGTTGTACCCAAACGAAATTTGTGTCCTTTTTTTCCCACAAATAGAGCATTCTCTTGGTGCTATTTGATCACCTCTGTGGTTTTTATTTTTGCGCTATAAACAAAAAAAGAGCAACAATTTTGAAAAATGTCTTCATCAGTTTAGGCCAAGATACTGTATATTCTTCTACATATTTTTGGTAAAAAAAAATAAAAAAAATTGCAATAAGCAAATATTGATTGGTTTGCGCAAAAGTTATAGCGTCTACAAACTATGGGCAATATTTATGACATTTTTAAAATATTTTTTTCTTTTTACTGGTAATGGCGGTGATCTGCGATTTTTAGTGGTATTGTGGCAGTGCAATGGACAGATTGGACACTTTTGACACATTTTTGGGACCATTGAATTTTATACAGCAATCAGTGCTATAAAATGCACTGATTACTGTGTAAATGTCACTAGTAGGGAAGGGGTTAACACTAGGGGGTGATCAAGCGGTTAAATGTGTGTTCCCTCAGTGTGTTCTAACTGCATGGGAGAGGAGACATATCGCTGAGAGGAGAGGACACGTATTGCTGTTCCTACCTTCTAGGAAGAAATGACATGTTTCCTCTCCTCTGACAGTACAGGGATGTGTGTTTACACACACAAATCCCCATGCTGGTGCTCGTGCATGCGATTGCAACCGCTGGCCACTCGCATCGGGTCCCCTGTCATGCAGCAGGCGTGTGCACACCCCCTGGTGGCTCTTAACCACTTAAGGACCAGGCCTCTTTTTCAGACTTGGTGTTTTCATGTTTAAAACTGTTTTTTTTGCTAGAAAATTACTTAGAACCCCCAAACATTTTATATTGTTTTTTTTCTAACACCCTAGAGAATAAAATGGCGGTCATTGAAATCCTTTTTTTTACACCGTATTTGCGCAGCGGTCTTAAAAGCGCACTTTTTTTGGAAAAAATTCACTTTTTTGAATAAAAAAATAAGACAACAGTAAAATTAGCCCAATTTTTTTTTATATTGTGAAAGATAATGGTACGCCAAGTAAATTGATACCCAACATGTCACGCTTCAAAATTGCGCCCGCTCGTGGAATGGCGTCAAACTTTTAGCCTCAAAAATCTCCATAAGCGACATTTAAAAAATTCTACAGGTTGCATTTTTTGCGTTATATAGGAGGTCTAGGGCTAGAATTATTGCTCTCGCTCTACCGATCGTGGCGATACCTCACATGTGTGGTTTGACCACTGTTTTCATATGCGGGCGCTACTCACGTATGCACCCGCTTCTGTGCGCAAGCTCGTCGTGACGGGGTGTTTTTTTAAAAAAAATATTTTTTTTCTTATTTATTTTAATTGATTTTATTTTTACACTGTTTTAAAAAAAAAATTAAAATGGATCACTTTTATTCCTATTACAAGGAATGTAAACATCCCTTGTAATAGAAAAAAGCATGACAGGTCCTCTTAAATATGAGATCTGGGGTCAAAAAGTCCTCAGATCTCATATTTGGGCTAAAATGCAAAAAAAAAAAAGAAAATCTGACATTTAAAAAAAATATACCTTTAAGAGGTATGGGCAGAAGTGATGTTTTGACGTCGCTTCCGCCCTCCTATGGTATAGAGACGAGTGGGGGCCATCTTAACCTCACTTGTCTCTATGCCCAGCTAGAAAGAGGACCCGATCGCCTCCGCCGCTACCGATGGCTTCCGGTAAGCGGCGGAAGGTGCGGGAGGGCGGCGGAAGGGGGGGTGGCACCTCTCCCGCCGCCGATAGCGGTGATCTTGCGGTGAATCCGTATCGTACAGCCGACCGCCGCCTAAAGAGATGGATATCTCGGTTGTGGCAGCAGCTGCTGCCGTTTCCGAGATATCCCTCTTCAAAAATAGGACGTACATCGTCGTGCGGCGGTCGGCAAGTGGTTAAAGGAAACCCTGTACAGGTACGGAGTTTCGTGCAGGGGAGCCATTTTGCCCCTGTAAATAGACGTGAGCCAGTCAGGAACTGGTTAAGTGGTTAAATGGATTGTAAAGGCAGAAGGTCTTTTATCTTAATGCAGTCTGGGTGCAACAGCCTCCCCAACAGCCTCCCTTATAGACAACAGCAGCAGTGTCATTGGATCCCACTGCTGTCACTCAAAGTCAGCTAGCCAATCAGGAGAGAGAGCAGGCAGGGCCGGGTCAGGCTCCGTGTCTGAATAGACACAGGGAGCTGACTCAGCTCGGGTTCCACCATAGCAAGCTGCTTGCTGTGGGGGCACTGAACAGGAGGGAGGGGCCAGGAACACAGAAGAGGGACCCGAAAAGAGGAGGATCTGGGTTGTTCTGTGAAAATCCACTGCAACAGAGCAGGTAAGTACGACATGTTTGTTATTTTTATAGGAAAAAAAGAGACTTTATAATCACTTTAAATTTAATTTCTATACAGAATAACGAAGGGCAAACCTTTTGTATAGAGCAGAGAGGGATTAAAACACCTGTTAGGTTTTGATTGCTGTCTGGGTCTCCCCATTAGGGGATGTTCACATGTAGGCAGGTGCAGTCTATTTTCTCCACTGTAGGTGGCGCCTGACCATAGTGGCATTGCAGAACAGAAGGAAAGTAAATGCAATAAAACAATACATTGTTTTGTTATATTTACTCAATGACTCTTGTGGACTATTTGTAAGTATTATTTTCCATAGAAGGGGCTTCATTTAAACAGATGATCCTGCAATACAATGCAATTTCCAGGTGTCATTTTGTTGATTTTTTTTTAGGATGTATCTCTTATGTACAAAATCCTCAAGTGTTTTCAGAACATTTCTACTGCACACACCTGTCTGAGGTGTTGACAAGTAGGGATGGGCAAACAGTTCGGCCTGAGCATAAGTTCGGGCCGAAGTTTGGTTGTTTGGATGTTTTGCAGAACACCAAACAATATGCAGTGTTCGGGGCAAATTCGAAAGCCGCCGGAACACTGTTGAAGTCTATGGGACATTAACATGAAACATTATGTTCATTTTAAAGGCTTATATGCAAGTTATTCTCATAATGTGTTTGGGGACCTGGGAATTGCATTGTATTGCAGGGTCTTGTATGAATATTAAGGGGAACCCTCCAAACCAAAATTTTAAAAAGAAATGTCATGGGGCCCCCCAAAAATCCATACCAGACCCTTATCCGAGCACGCAACCTGGTAGGCTGCAGGAAAAGAAAAAAATACCCCACAAAGTCCATTCATCTTCTCTCGCTTCGCCGATGGACCGAAAAAAAAAAAACCATGACTGACCCGCCTCCATTGGAGGTGCCCACCGTATGGGAGGGGGGCCATCCGTTTACGTAACCAGGTGGCCCCACCCCCTCTGACGCCCTGGGAGAACCATGGGGAAGTTCCCGCGTGTCAGAGGGGGGTGGGGTCACCCGGGAACGTCACTGTGTGGCCCCGCCCTCAGTTATATAAGAACTGTCAAAGCGAAGATGTGTCATACGGTGGGTGCCTCCCATGGAGGCGGGTCAGACGCAGTTTTGTTTTTTTCCTTCTTTTTCAGTCCGTCGGCGGAGCGAGAGAAGATGAATGGACTTTGTGGGACATTTTTATTTTTAAATTTTTTTAATAAAGCACTTGTCCCAAGCTGTGTCATTTGTACCCCATTACCATTTCACAAAGGGAGGGAGGCCGGGATCTGGGGGGTCCAAGGGTTCCAGATTCCAATAAGCAGACCCCCACAACCACCAAGCAAGGGTTGTGGGGATGAGGCCCTTGTCCACATCAACTACCCCAAAGCAACCTCCCCATGTTGAAGGCATGTGGCCTGGTATGGTTTAGGAGGGGGGGCACTCTCTCGCCCCCCCTCTTTTCCTGTGCCCTGCGAAGTTGCATGCTCGGATAAAGGTCTGGTATGGATTTTGAGGGGGACCCCCATGCCATTTTTTTACATTTTGGTTCCCCTTAATATTCATACCAGACCCAAAGAGCCTGGTAATGGACTGGGGGGATCCCATGCCATTTTTTCAATTACTTATTTTATCTGTATTGCCAGGACCGACAATTCATTATAGTCGCAAGTACTTTTAAATGACTTTTTTCCTTTAGAAATGTCATTTTGTGCAGCGACTGTTCTAAACATGGGAAAAATGTGCCACTTTACAGCCATTCTATAGACACCCCCCCAGGTATGAAATTTAAAGGAATATTTCACTTTTATTGTTTCACTTTAAGCATTATTAAAATCACTGCTCCCGAAAAAACAGCCATTTTTAAAACTTTTTTTTTGCATTGATACATGTTCCCTGGGGCTGGACCCAGGTCCCCAAACACTTTTTATGACAATAACTTGCATACAAGCCTTTAAAATTAGCACTTTTGATTATTTATGTTCGTGACCCATAGACTTTAAAGGTGTTCTGACAAATTTTTTGCCTGTTCGGTATGTTGTGCTGTGAACCAAACCAGGGGATGTTTGGGCCCATCCCAGTTGACAAGATTTCTTTGTGCAGCCAACTGTGTGTTTCTGTAATGTACGTTGGTTGAAGGCCCAGCTAATTGGGGGGGGGGGGGGGGGGGGGACCGGCTTCCTTCTGCAGTTCTGGTACCCTTTTTTAAGGTTTTCATCGTTATACTATTGGAGAGCTTCCAGTTCAAGGGAAGATGCCCCCGGAGGCTGTTCAATAGGGCAGTCGTAAGACAGATGTGGGGGAAATGCATCTGTCCCTTTTTTGCTCAGTTTAGATGCTGAGTCCCAATGCTAGTTTAATGGGGCTTGCATTGAGGCAATGTGGTTGGCAATAAGCTGACTGGAAGGTTAAAGACCCTTTAGTCCAATCCACCAGGGGGTTATGAGCTTGTAACCAGTGTTATTTTTTTATGTCAAATGTTGATTTTGTTTTAGTCATGTTCTTTTGAGTTTTAGTCATCTGAATTATTTTAGTCATAATTTAGATGACTTAAATCTCCAGTACATTTTAGGTGACTAGAATCTCCAGTACATTTTAGGCGACTAAAATCCTAATGGATTTAGTTAAATTGTAATATATTATTTAAGCATTTTTTCGAATTTCCAAAACTCACTATATACTCCTGGAGTAAAAATCGAATAATGTAGGGCATTGTTTCAGAACTCCCAGGCAGCAGGCAGACAGAGGGAGCCTGCGTCTCTCAGCCAATACAGCTTGTTAGGGGGCTGAGGCTTTAACAAAGAGGCGGAACTCAGACAAATGCGAAGGTTCAGGTGGGTAAACATCTCTCCCTCACATTTTCTTTTGTTGACAACAATTGGAGTAGATTTTCATAATTTGACTTAATTCAAATTTTATTTTCATTTCGTTTTCCTCACTGAAAATATGCAGCTGATGAAAATTATGATGAACATTTTTTTGACTAAATTAAAACTGCTTGTAACCTGGGTATCCCAATAATCATTGGAAAAAGGGAGAGCTGAGAATGTTGAAACGTATGATGTTCAGAGTTGGTGGTAGTCAGAATAGGAGCAATCTCATGATGGATAATAAGTCCAAATTTGGGAGGTGTTCCATCAGCAAGATGGATATTAAGTGGTAGTCTTTTAGGAACTAGGAGGAATGTGTAAGTACCCTGTAAGGTAATATCAATACAACAGCTACATGCCCCAAAGTTAATGATGGCCTGAAACTGGCTTTCCTTTCCAGCCACCTGCAATGAAAACTATAGAACAATGTGAGCTGACAATGTTTCTGCAAACTGAATATAAGTGTGGGGGGGGGGGGGGGGGTAGGAAGAGACTTACTTGGTCGTATGGGAGAGTTAGCTCAGAAGTGACCCAACTCCCCACAGTATAGGCACAGATTGGCCTGGTGTCTGTGCAATGTTTCCTCTGATGACAGAATAGGGCAAAGGAGACCGAACAACACTGGTTTGACCTCAGAGGTAGTTTCTGGCTGGACTATTAGGATTAGTAGATTTGGTGGCTTGGACCCTGGGCATCATCCATATGGGTCTGAAAAAGCTACTTTTATCTTTTATCTGTTCAACATTCCTGGAGTTGATGATCTAAATGTATGACAAGTTTCATCAGGTCCTCAGAATTAAGGAGTCTCGACCCAGGCAAGTTTGTCTTTAATAGACTCTAACATGCCCAAGCGCTATTGGTATTTAAAAGCAGTTTAGTTCCAGCCTATACCTGCTGCCCATCTATGAAACTCAATAGCATAATCTTCCATTGGGGGCCAGTCTTGTTGAAGAGTATGCAGGGCAGCCTCCTCCATTGATTCAAAAAATTTGGTCACTATATTGAGAACAGGACTACGTTGCTCAAGGAGGTGATATGCCCATGCCTGGGGGTTCATTATTCGGTAGAGATATGATGAAGCCCACTTTCACTGACTCCAGTGAAAAAGCCAGGGTTGCAGGGTGAAAAAAAGTTTACATGCATTCTTGAATTCCCTGAATTTCCTCTGATGGCCCCGAGAACCATTCAAGAGTTGGTATTCGTGGCTCTGGTGGTGGTATGACTAAAGTGGGAGTCACTGGCTGAGAGTTCTCAGAACTTGTGGGGGGGTAGAGGCAGAAGTAGTGGAATTCGACAATCTGGATTCGTCCCTCAAGCTGGAAATATCCTATTCTTCATGATATGGGTTACAGCCACAATCTGTTGGCACAGAGTCTCAGAGTAGCATGGGTACCAGAAGCTGAGTAGCAGGTGAGACCCCCTCAGGAAAGATCTGTGGTTGGTAGACCACACGGTGGCACCCAGGAGAACAACCTTGGCAAAACAGTGTGAAGACTTGAGCAGGAGAACACCCAGAGGCAGTGATGTGGTGAAGGCAAGCCAGGGTCATTCAGGGTTAGGCATGAGGAAGTGTGATCAAGTAGCAGGCTGAGGTCAGTACCAGGGAAGCAGGCAAAGTATAGACAAGGGCAAGCCAAGGTCAGTATTCGAGTTTCAAAGAGCAAGGTCATGAGCTAGCCTGGTCAGCAAAAGAAGATGTTGGTGTGAACAGGTACACAGAACATTAATAAGCTGAAGAACATCTAGCAAGTAGCTCACATCAGGACGTCCCTTAACCATTTTCTTACTGTGCACTTAAACCCCCCTCCTGCCCAGACCAAATTTTCAGCTTTCAGCGCTCTCACTGACAATTGCACAGTCATGTAACACTGCAGCCAAATACATTTTTTATATTTTTTCCCCCACAAATAGAGCTTTCTTTTGGTGCTATTTTTGATCACCTCTGGGTTTTTTATTTTTTGTTAAAAAAAATTTGAAAACAAAAACGGTTTTATATTTTGTTGTAAAATTTTGCAAACAGGTAATTTTTCTCCTTCATTGATGTATCCTGATGAGGTTGCACTGATGGGTACTGATAAGGTGGCACTGAAGGGCATTGATAAGGTGGCACTGAAGGGCATTGATAGGTGGCACTGAAGGGCACTGATAGCCGATACTGATGGGTGGCACTGATGGGTGGGAGTAATGGGCACTGGTAGGTGACACTGATAGGCAGCATTGCTAGAGGGCACTGATTGGCATCACTGGTGGGCATTGATAGGTGGGACTCTTGGGCACTGATAGGTGGCACCGATTGGTGGCACTTATATTCACTGGTGGGCACAGATTGATGCCTCTTCCTCTTTGGGATTGATGTCTCTTCAACAGAAGCCGGTGATCGGCTTTTTTTTTCTCTTTGCACTGGAAGCGTGAGGAGAAAAAAAGAAAGATTATCGAGCTTCTTTTTACATCACGTCATTGGCTGACAGCTGATGACATGGTAAGGGCCAGGATCGGTCCCTTACTCCAATCTCTGAACACCCAAGTCTCATTGACTCGGTGATCACAGAGCGCGATTCGCGTGTCCCGCAGGGGGCAAGCGGGGAGCGTGCAAAGGGGAGGGAGTCTGTTGATGGCTTCCCGGCAATGTAGGTCCATGCTATAGTCATCATTTGGCTATAGCGTGGACGGGATAAGCATATTGGCACCATTCCCGGGATTGGGCATGTGTGGGTGTGAGCCAATACGTGCAACATGCACGTTGATTTGTGGAGGCACATACAGATGTGCCTATGTGTCATTGAACCCTGGACAGTGGTTACTAGTCAGAGCTCACCTGGGTGCTGGTACATGCTAATGATCATTCGCCGTACAAATATAAGCATTCGTTTCTGACATTGTGTTTTGAAATTACTTGGAGTCTTATACATCAAACAGCGCTCAATGGGACCAGATGAAAAATAAATTCATTTAAAATTAATTTAATATGATGCAATGCACAGTAACAATACAGTCTAAGCCCTTGTACACACGGTCGGACATTCCGACAACAAAATCCGTCAGATTTTTCCCAACGGATTTTGTCCGAAACTGGTGTTGCATACACATGGTCGTTGGAAAATCCGATCATTCAGAACGTGAGGACGTTTGTTCGCTATGGAGGGACTACGTTCAGGCTAGGAGCCAATAGCTTTGGTCTCGTAATTCGATCTGAGCATGCATGGCACTTTGTCTGATTGGAATTCTCCACAAACGATCGGACAATGTCCAATCGGATCATGTTGAAGGAAAATTTTATATCCAGCTCTCAAACTTTGTTGGTCGGACATTCAGGCGGAAAAAGTCCGATGGAGCCCACACACGGTCGGATTATCCGACAACGCGGTCCGATCTGACATTTTCCGCTGGAATTTCCGACCATGTGTACAAGGGCTAAAAACAACCAACAGTCAGATGCAATAAAAAAGCTGGAATACAGCAAAATTGTAGTAGCAGTACCGCCTTAAAAGATTGAAGCAAGGGGGTTAACCTGTCCTAGTAACCTTTGCTCATCTCAATCCCAGACACAGGGGGTGTGATATTGTAATGTACTCGGAGCAGGGAGGGCAAGAGGTGATGCTGGAGCAGCCACTAATCTGATGGCCGTTCAGATGTCCGCTGTAATGGGAAAGACATGCATCCACCGCTTCCTATGCTGCTACAGCTGAGAGAGACCAGAGTCGGTTCCGGTGATTGAGAAGCTGGTCTTCCGGGTCCCGCGGAGCTCCTCCCGATGTCCGGTAGCATGGTAACCAAGGACGCTGTACACCGTCTCCCAGGAGGTGTGGCAGCGCAGGTAAACAGACATCAAGTAGGTAGGAGGCAGACAAGTGGAGCTTCCCCTTCTGGGTGGAGCTCCCCTTTAACTACATGAACAATCATTCTGCACAGCAAAGAAACAGTGGGAATATACTACATACATAAAGTAACAAAGCTGTCCTCTGCATATAATATATCTGCTAGAATGATGCTCAGGACAGTTTTAACAAGTATAACCACCAATAAAAATCATGAGGCACCATCCAGCCTGACAGAGCCTCAGATACCCCCAACATTGTAACCCCTCTACATCTTATATACATCCAGCGCACATCCCCCCCCCCCCCCCCACACACACACACACACACACCAGGTTTCCTCCTAAAATTGTTATCCTGTTACCACCGCCACACCCCTGGATTCTCAACCCCAAATAAATAACTCCCAGCACTCTGACCCCTCTACACCCTAGATATCTCCCAGCAATCTGACCCCTCTAAAGCCCAGATATCCCCCCCCCAGCGCTCTGACCCCTCTACACCCCAGATACCCCCCCCCCCAGCACTCTGATACATCTCTGTACCCTAGATATCCCCCCAGCAATCTGATCCCTCTTTGCACACCAGATATTCCCCCAGCACTTTGATCGCTCTACACCCCAGATATCCCCCAGCATTTTGATCCCTCTCTGCCCCCTAGATAGTCCCCCAGCACTGTTACCATATACCATAAGATACCCCTTGTATTGTGACCCCACTACATCCCTGATACCCCCTACACGGTGGCCTCTCTGTATCCCTGATACTTCTAGCACTATAGCCACTCAAGATACTCCAAGCATTGCTACCCCCTATACACCCCAGATCCCCCCTCAGCATTGTTTTCCCCCATACACCCTTGATAACCCACAGCACCATTATTCCATCCATGTAGTACTCCCATTTCCAGTGGAGATACAGTGCATGTGAACTTTTGGCTGTGTCCACCTCCAACACTGTGACAAGGACTCCCCTATACCAATCAAGTCATGCAGGCAGAAGGAAGGGTAGAGGAGGGAGCATCCTTCCGGGCATTCCAAGCCATTTGGTGCAAACAGTGCTGGACAGCTGTACTCACCATGACACCACCCACAATGCTACTTCCGCAGGCGGGCTCTCAGTGAAATAGGTATCATTCTGCACAGTGCATTTCCCTGCCAGCCTGCCCCCCTGTGTAGCCATCACTCTCAGTGCCATCATGGGGCCCCCCAATTTCCAGGAAGCATGTGCTCAAGGAGCAGTTTCCTTGGGGAAAGTGCAGGGCCCCCCATGCAGCTAGGGGGCCCTGGGCAGTGCCCAGGTCTGCCCTCCCATTAAGACTGCCCTGCCCCGAAGTTGCCAAAAGTAGTACAGAAACTACTTTTGGTAATCGGTGCGGCGCTGCAAATGTGACGTCACACAGATTCGGACGGTGCCATTGCTGCAAAACGTCAATTCGCATGGCAAATTGCTCCAATGTGAACCAGGGCTAAGGGTTTACAACCACTTTAAAGAACACTGAGAAAACCACTTAGGCACAGCTTCAGTCTTTGATGAATATAATGTGTAGCCCACTGACTGATTTCAGGTTTTTGCCTGAAATTTAAATTGTGCTTTAAAAGTAGGGATGAGCCGAACAACCCCCTGTTCGGTTTGCACCAGAACATGCGAATAGACAAAAAAATTGTGTGAACACTGTTAAAGTTTATGGGACACAAACGTTGAAAAATCAAAAGTGTTAATTTTAAAGACTGTTATGCAAGTTATTGCCATAAAAAGTGTGTTGGGACACGGGTACTGCCTCAGGGGACATGTATGAATGCAAAACAAAAAAGTTTTTAAAATGGCAGTTTTTTCAGAAGCAGTGATTTTAATAATGCTTAAAGTGAAACAATAAAAATTAAATATTCCTTTAAATATCTTGCCTGTGGGGTCCCCTTAATCTGCCTGTAAAGTAGCACCTCTTTCCCATATTTATAACAGTACCACAGCAAAATTACATTTCTAAAGGAAAAAAAAATGTAATTTAAAAATTGCTTGCGGCTGTAATGTATTTTCGGTTCCTGGCAAGATACATAAAATATCATTAATAAAAAAAAATGGCATGGGTTCCCCCACTCAGCCCATTATCAGGCCCTTTGGGTCTGGTATGGATATTAAGGGGAACTCCACGCCAAAATAATAAAAAAAAAAAATGGTGCCCGATGATTGTGGGGGGTCTGCAGGCGGGGAGCTTATCAGAATCTGGAAGCCCCCTTTAACAAGGGGACTCCTAGATCCCAGCCTCCCCTATGTGGATGGGTAGTGGTACATTGCACCCCCTACCCATTCACCAAAAAAGTGAAAAAGGGCAAGTTGTGGGACTTTAAATGAGGAATGAATATGTATTTAGAATAATTTAGGATACCTCAAAGTAAATTCATTATCACCGTCCCTGTATGGGAAGATCTGTGTAACCATAGAAAGTTGCTAATTAATCCAGTAAATTAAATTACATTCAATTCAGAAGTAATATATCATAATATATAATACATAAATCATGCATAACATAGCATAAAAAATATTAATTATTATGTTTAATATATTTAATATTTGTAATAAAAAAGACATAATTAGTACAAACAATCACAATTAAAAAATTGATTAAATGGATCCACAGATTAAGTAAACATGGTTATCCTAGAGTATAAATCGAATTATGGCTTAATAATTGGGTAAACTTGACTAATCATCCCTAAGTGTGAATTTTTAGATGTAATTTGGGATATCTAAAAGTAAATTCATTATCGTAACTCCATACATGGGAAGATCTGTGTAATCATGGGGAATTGCTAAACAATCAATATATCAGATACAATTCAATTAATGAGTATTGTATAATGTATCATAATGTATAATACATATATCATGCATAACATAGCATAATAAAAATCATATTGGCATATAACATGTGTAGATGGAGGAGACATAATTGGTACAAGCAATCCAAAATTGAATTGAATGGATTCACAGATCAAGTGAACATGATTATCATTGGATATAAATATAGTTAATAAAATTCATAATTAGGGTGAACTTGGCTTGGCATCCCCGACTATGGACGTGTTTCATGGCGTTTAAAGCCAATCATCAGGAGTGGAATGCATCAATATTGACTACAAAACAGAAAATAAATAAGTCAGTGAAGTTTCTAATAACACATCAAGCTTTCAAAAAGAAAGCAGGTTAAAGAAGTATATGTATTACCTTGTGGCAGCACCCATATGAATAGCCCATTAATCCCCAGATGGGAATGAGATGGTGGCCCTGAATGAACTGTCTGACCCGAGGTTGGGGCGGGGACACCTCCGCCCCATTGCAAGGCTCTCCAGAAAAGAGACGGGATAACCGGAGACGAGAGCCAGGGAGAGACTGAGGCTGCCACATAACAATGTCAGAGTGTGAGGTATACAGATGTGGGCGTTACTTCAGGTTCTAAAAAAATATAATAATAGATGAATACTAAATAAATCAAAGAGAAAAAAATAATCATGGCTCAAGACTTAGCCTCTTGAGCCATGATTGGCCAAAGCACCTTGCCTTTGGCCAATCATGGCTCTCTCAGCAGAGCGCGCTGTGATTGGCCAAAGCATGCAGGTCAGGTGCATCCTTGGCCAATCAACATACAGCAATGCACTGCGATCAAATTTCCAGTGAATGCCCCATAATATTCGGCGAACGAGGCAAACACCCGATGTTCAAGTTGAACTTACTTTTGATTCAAACATCGAGCTCATCCCTATTTAAAAGGAAAAGTAAAGATCTGCATATAACTTGAGCTGTCTATAGCTCTAAAGATCCTTATTGTTTTGTCGGCCTCGATTTATTCAAGTTGTCATCATCTGATCAGTTCACACTGCCAGGTTTATGACCTGAATGCTGTGTAAATGGTGGATATATATATATATATATATATATATATATATATATATATATATATATATAAAAATGGTTATTGTTGTATGTGGTTTATGACAAGTTTATTTAACTTCACTAACAATTCACCAAATATAGGTCTGTGATTGATATGATAGCTTGCAAATACTGCTGTGAGTGTTAGAAACAATTGTAGAAATAATAAAAACAACCTTAGTGATTTGTAAATGGCTGCTACAAGAATGGTTATTGCTGAATATGACTTATGACAGGTTGATGTAACTCGGCAATTCACTCAATGTATATTACTGAGATTGTTGATTGTGTTATTGCTGTCAATGCTACAATTATAGAACTAGTACTAGAAAAAATTGTGTTTTGTAAATTACTGCTATATATAATAGTGGTTATTGTGGAGAATATTTGTTAAAGCTGTAATTAGTATTGATTAACACATTCTGCATATAAAATGCTTGCTGTTTGTCCAAATACATGTTTTCTTACAAGTAAACCAGGAATGAGATATTGCACTCATTTATTTTTACTCTAACTTATCAAATAAACTGCAAGATGATGCTGATGTAAATCAAGATTAGGCCAATTGAAATGTAATCTGTGTTCATACCATTACTAATAAACTTTTTGTTGGGTGCACATCATAAGTTTATTCAAAACTTCTTTATGTATTGTATAATTAAAACTCATTAATATCCAAGGTGTTTTAAACCAAGTCTATAGGCAAAGTAAACCTGTCATAAGAAAAACATGGGGACTCCTTTTGCTGACACCCTTATTAAAATGAACATGTGTAATGTTAAGTATTGGCTTCAAAATGGGCTTCCAATGTACTGCAATGGACTTTTTAATGAACCTGCACCTTGGCTATGGTATTAACTATGGCTTATCCTGTTATCCAATAACCCCATCCCTCCCTCTAATGACCACACAACACTTAGATGGAGTGAATTGGCCATAGCAGCCATTTTATTAAAAAATATATATAAATCTCCATAATTAACATAATAACCTTTTATATAAAGATCCAGTTGTATCACAACAATGGGGCACAAGGTCCAATAGGCATAACCCATAACTGTACCTGCTAGTCACTTCTCATTCCTCAAGTCACGAAAGCTTCCGACTACTAGCAGGTACAAATATACCAACTGGGAGCCGTACCTCAGATAGATCCCTAAACCATGCCTTTTAGGAGCCCATATAAAATAACAAGGACCTTGCACCCTGCCCCCACCACTCAAACCTGACACCTCAGGTTTGAGTGGACCACCACACCCTCAGGGCCCTCTGTAAACCCTCCTCCAAACCAAGACACCACATGTCGATTCCAACATCGTTCAAATGCACACTGTCCCCATGCAAATATCTCCAGGGCTCCTTCTCCAGCTCATGGTGTCGCACCGCAAAACCCCCATTCCTCCTCAAATCTGGCCACCTCCCAATTCATTTTGACCCTTGCCCTGTTGATGCTCACCACCAACCTGGCCCACCTCCATTTCATATGGGCTTCCATGTCAGACCAAACTATGAGCAAGTCCAGGTAAACCATGCTCATTCTCCAAAATCTAATTTTATGTCCCAAATTAGCTCCCGCATAGACTGTAGCCCCAAATCATTCCCCCCAGCATGTACAACCAACACATCAGGGGGGCTGTCCAGCCTAGCATAGTGCTCAAACTCTGAAACTATTCGGGTCCACAAAAGACTGGGCCTCTCGATTCACAGATAACTGCCTCCTCCCTAGGAATGCCCAATTGACGTCCGTCAGGCCGAATGTCAGTTCTTCTCGCTCCCCAGTGGACATAAGAGTGTCCCATTATCCAAATGAGAATCAAATCAAAATACAGCACCAGGAATACATCTTCCCTGACAGAAACCGCCCCTCCCAAACTCCGAACCAGACCAAACCACTCTTCTCAGGCTTTGGAATACACTGACCAGGTCGTCTCACTCACCGACCATCGAATCAGCGCCGCAGTCACTCCAAGGCAATCTGCCACAGCCATGCTGGACAAGGAACTCCCAACTGCGCCACTCCCAGTGCTAACAAACAAAACTTGTCCCACTGAAACCGAGAGAGCATTGGTCAATGAATTAGAACACCCCGGGACAGGAACAGCATATATAAAAGCATTGCAACGCAAACAAGCCAACACCAGATGCCTCAACAAATGCACCACCGGTGGAGAGGGCGCTGACATGCTATTAATAGCCTGCACAAAGGGCCATGTTATCACAAAGCGGAGCTTCTTGTTACAAAACTGAGACCCCCCAGAGCTCCACCATCAGCACAATCAGAAACAGTTCCAAGAGTGCCAAATTTCGAGTAAACCCAGCCTCCTGCTATTCCAACGGCCATGTTTAAACTTGCACGTTGTGCCGAACATGCAAGTCCCCTTGTTGAAAGCCCAACAACACCCCTTCCATCAGGGGTGGACTGACAACTCATGGGACCCCCGGGCAATAGGAGATTATAGGGCCCCCAGGAAATCAGAGATTATGGGGCCACACAGTATACACAAACACACACACACAGTATACAATCACACAGTATACACAGACATGTTTCTATTGGCTGAGAAGGTACTGGAGAGGTGGGGCAGCTATAATCTCGGGATTTTTAGACCAAAAGGATGTCGGTAAGGGACATTTCAGAGACAGATGTAAATAAAACACCGATTTTTACATACTGTCCCTGGTTTTACTGAGGCTGGCAACCCTGATTGGGCCCCCTAGTGGCCCGGGGCACTCGGGCAGTGCCCGAGTGGCCGAATGGTCAGTCCGCCCCTGCCTTCCATTTGGTGGCTGACTGCCCCGAGGATGAAGATCTGCTGGCCCCCACCTGAAAAAATGAATTTCCAGCCCGCGCCGAAGTCATGAGCCGCATCCAAAGACTAATGTCTTTGTGGTCCCAGCGCAATGATGGACGTACAGTCTTTCACTGATGGAACTGCTCATTGTACCGGAGCCAGGCCATACCCCTATTAACTCGGTGAGCTTCCCCGATCGCATTGAGATAACAAAAGAGAGCGGAGCAGTTTTCCGGCACTCTTTCCCCATCACACTAGCTAAAATTGCAAACGCTTGAAGCCAATTTGAAAACGACCGGGGAATGAGCCTGTATCTCCTCTTCTCCTCCTCCTTTTTTTTGCTGTCATCCAACTTACCTCTGTCCAGATTATATTTCTCCAGCGAAAGAAGGGAAAAACTAATCGACATACTCACCTCGCCATATTTTTTCCCGGACTTCCTGCTTGAAGTGTGCTCCCAGTGGCCCCTTGAAACAAACATACACCTTACATTTGGCCGAGTCTGCCAAACGCACTCGGTCCACCTCCTTCTCTGGCGTCTTACCTTGACCGCCGTCCTCACCTCCCCAGCTCCCGTCCCCCATTCCCAGGGCAGGAGGCGCCCCCGCAGCTGCTGACGGCAAGACGGCACTGTATCCACTGTCGACGAGCCCCCGGCCACCACCAGGGGCCCCGTTCCACCATCGCCTGAATCAGAATGGGGGACCCAAGCCGCCGTGGGCAAACTGGCACCCGGTATTGGAGCCAGCTGCCCCAAGATGTCTCCCAAACCCACCAGTAACTGCACCAGATCCTGTGTGCTGGACCCTGACCCTCCACAATCCAACACCCCCCGTCCCTGACACAGACACACCATGCACCCCCAGGACTCGTTCCCCCAACCACAGGCACACACATAGAAGACAAAGAGGGTTGGCCACATGACCGCTTACCAGGCTGCCGGGGAAGTGGACCTCCATGACCCGTCACCATGTTCTCCATCGATGCCAGCTCCACAACGGACTCTTCCTCACTCCCTTCTTCCAGCTCCCCTTCGGACAAGGAAGCGTCCTCACAATCTGCAACACTGCCCCAGCCCGTAACACCCGCAGGCTGCTGAACGCCATGGCGGCCGCCCATGACGTCACTCCCCGCCAGTCTCCAGAAGGGCCCAGGCTGACTCCATCACTGACAAGATGGGCACTCACCCCAGTCGGTAGGGACGCTGCCGCTCTCCCCGCACTTCTCGCAGGCCGACCCTGGACACCCACAGCTGCACTGCCACCATCTGGCATCTGGCCCCCCGCATGCTCCTGGATGGGAGGGACACCAGCCAGTCCAGGCACCAGCCCGGTTCCCAAGGACTGAGCTCTCCCCCGCTGAGCCGCACTGCGCATCTGACCCACCGAGGAGGAATGGGCCGTGGGAGACCCCCCGCCCCATCCCGAGAGTCCCGCCTAGGTATAGGATTCCTCCCTGGCCTTGCCATCACCGCCTGGGACCGGCGTTAGCCTGCAGGCGCCAGAGGGTCCCTGGAAGACTGCTCCGTGGGACTCCTAGTGCGGTGCTGGACCCTGGGCAAAACATCCAGCTAAGGCGCTCTGGAGGCCTAGACCTTCGAGCCTGTGATACAGCAGGGGGTGCAGGGACATCCCTCCTTTCTCTGGCACCCATCAGCAAACCCCCAACCTGGGTGTGCAGCCAATCTGTGCCATGCACTGCCGTTGCAGCCCACAGTTGCTGTAGCAACTGATGAACGTCTGACATAACTCAGCCGGAACGGCAGACAGAGAATGAAGAAGCAGTCGCAGGGAAGGAAGAAGCTCCTTACCCTCATGGCTTCTCGTGTCAGTTGGCCCCTCCTCTTCCTGCCTAAACTTTACAGCTCCAGCCCATCCCCACGAATCTGCCAGCCCCCAGCTGCCTATCTTTTTCCCCTTTGCTTCACCCCGTTAACCTCTGTCATGCCGTCCCTCCGCTGATACCTGCGGCATTACTCCAGGCCTCTCTTTCCATTGCACCACAAAGCCCAGATGGTACATTTTAACACATATCCACTGTTTGAATTTATCTTGCTATGTTATTCAAAATGAATGTCACCACAATGCACTGCACCATGGTTAACACATTACCATGTAGTCCAATAATGCAAGGCAAAAGGTATGAATCAGTGTCACATACCTGGTTGGAGGCTGATGTTTCGAGAGGGTTTCCCTTGTGGCTCTGATCCAAACACGCCCTGGAGGTGATGACAGGGATGCAAGGCACAAAGAGACATGGGTGCCAAAGGACCAGTTTGCTGGTGACTGCTCCTGAAGTTGGAGAAGTTCAGGCCCAGCAGCTAGCAGTATGCCAACCCCTGTGCACAAAGGTGATACAGGACATGGCCAGCAAGTAAGGAACTGGAGTAGTGTCACGAGGTTAGCAGCCAAGCCAAGGTATTAAACAGATAATCAGTAGGACTGACGATAACAGAATGGTCATAAGCCAGTCATACACAGTGGGGTTAATGTACTAAAGGCAAAGAGACTGCACTTTGCAAAGTGCAGTTGCACTCTGCAAGTGCAGTTGCTCCAGAGCTTAGTAAATTAGAGAAAAGTTCTCTTTGCAAAGAATACCCAATCACATGCAAGGAAAATTAAAAAAAAATGATTTTTGCTTGCACATGATTGGATGATGAAAGTCAGCAGAGCTTCTGCTCATTTACTAAGCTCTGGAGTAACTGCATTTTTTACAGTCTCTTTGCCTTTAGTAAATCAACCCCAGTTTATCAGAAGGGTGAAGACAGCAGAGTACCCAGAAGCCAAAGCCGGGATCATACATGGTAGATCAGAGGAAGTAGAGTCCTTAAACAAGCTTGGGTCACACACAAAAATCAGAATAGAATAAAAAGACAAGCTGAGTTTGTAAAGGAAATAGATTAAAAACTGCATTTAGTGCTTTAATAACTGATAATTGATACTCACAGCTCCACTCAAAAACACAATAGGGGTTATTTACGAAAAGCAAATCCACTTTGCACTGCAAGTGGACTTGGAAGTGCAGTCACTCTAAATCTGAGGGGTAGATCTCAAATGAGTGGAAGCTCTGCTGATTTTATCATCCAATCATGTGCAAGCTAAAATATTGTTTTTTATTTTCTTTGCATGTCCCCCTTGGATCTAAAGTGACTTTACTTTCAAGTGCACTTGCAGTGCAAAGTGGATTTTCCTTTAGTAAATAACCCCCCCCCAGTACAAAAATGTAATTCAAATAACTAGCACAACAATATTTAGTTATCTGATGCTGCGTTGGTAACAGGAAGTAAGGATATACACAAGGGATCAGGATACATGAAAATATGGGTCGCAGACAAGCTGAATATCATCCAGCAACTACCGTATCTGTCATTGCTCCTTCCTTTAAATAGAGCATTTGGCATCAATTCTGGAATTGTATGCACATGTACCTGCACATGCACACATCTGCACAATGTGCATGCAAGTGTTTTTGCACAAACAAGCATGCCCACACTGGAGCAAGCTCCTAGGCCAGTGATGGCGAACCTTGGCACTCCAGATGTTTTGGAACTACATTTCCCATGATGCTCCACTACACTGCAGAGTGGATGAGCATCATGGAAAATGTAGTTCCAAAACATCTGGGGTGCCAAGGTTCGCCATCACTGTCCTAGGCTGTGTTTTGGAGCAGTGTGCCTCTGTTCTGGATAGTGTTCTTACAATCAGAGAATTCAGAAGTCCTTATATGCATACTTGTTCCAGGTTAGTGGCTTAAAGTATTGAAGTTGCAGGGTCCACAAAAGCTGGAGAACTAGATTTCATAACCCTATAGTAAGTTTGCTTTAAAACTGAACTCTGACCCACCTGACTCTAACTAATCACTGACAAGGAAAAAAAAAAAAAAAAATTGAAATGCCCATTTTAACTTGAAGAGATGGTGTCCTTCTGTGGGTGACCTTTAAGTATACGCTAAGGTTCAGGCTTAAAGTGGTTGTAAACCCTTAAAAAAAAAAAAATGCATACTGGGTATTACTTACCTTACATCAAAGTTCCCACAGCCGTCCTCGATCCCCCCCCCCCCCCCCCCCTTGCTAGTGGACATCTCTCCCAGAGCTTACTTTCGGATATAGCGGCTCCAGTGCTGTGATTGGCATGCGTTGCGGGAGCCGGCGGTAATGGCACATCTAACTGAAGCAACGGCACGATGCGCCATTGCTTCAGTGCACATGTGCTGATCACTTCAGCACATGCAGACACAGGGGGATATCTCCTAAACAGTATAGATTTAGGAGGTATCCAAGGTAGCTGCAGGTAAGCCTTAATATAGGCTTACCTGTAGCATAAAGTTATAAAAATATACCGTATATACTCGAGTATAAGCCGAGATTTTCAGCCTCTTTTTTGAGGCTGAAAGTGCCCCCCTCGGCTTATACTCGAGTCATCGCTGTCTGCCCGCTCGATCAGCGTGTCGAGCAGACAGACAGCGGCCATTCTATGATTCAAAAGCCGCGCCTCCGGCTCCGCCTTCGCCTGTGATAGGCGGAACACTGAATTTCCCAGCAGCCTGTGTTCCGCCTATCACGGGCATCGTCTCATCCTCGTACTACGGACGAGGATGATACGACGTCCGTGATAGGCGGAACACAGGCTGCTGGGAAATTCAGTGTTCCGCCTATCACAGGCGAAGGAGGAGGCGCGGCTTTTGAATTTTACAATGGCCGCCGACGAAGAGGGCACGGGACGGAGGCAAGGCAAGGCACGGCACGGGACGGGACGGGACGGGACGGGACGAAGGCAAGGCACGACACGGGACGGAGGCTCGGGACAAAGGCTCGGGACACAGGTAGGCTGGACACACACACACACACACACACACACACACACACACACACCTGTACTGCCCACTAAACATGATGGGATTTTTGACGCAAAGTGGCTGCTGGATGGTCTTCTCTGTGTGGGTGGCCAGCGGGAATAAATCTGCGACTCAACTATTCCCTTTTCCCTGCCAAAGTGAATGGGTCCTCAGCCCTGGTTCACACTATATTGCCATGCAGCTAACACTGCAAACCCTATTCATTTCCGCACTGCGTTTTGCGATCTGCTGCGGGTGTAGGTGCAGGTAGGCTGGACACACACACACACACACACACACACACACGGATGGAGACACACACACACGGATGGATGGATGGATGGAGACACACACACACACAGGGATGGATGGATACACACACACACAGGGATGGATGGATGGATGGAGACACACACACACAGGGATGGATGGATGGATGGATGGAGACACACACACACAGGGATGGATGGATGGATGGATGGAGACACACACACACAGGGATGGATGGATGGATGGATGGAGACACACACACACAGGGATGGATGGACGGACACACAGGGATGGATGGACGGACACACAGGGATGGATGGACGGACACACAGGGATGGACGGACACACAGGGATGGACGGACACACACACAGGGATGGACAGGCATGTCTCACCCTCGGCTTATACACGAGTCAATAAGTTTGCCAGTTTTTTGGGGGGTAAATTGGGGGCCTCGGCTTATATTCGGGTCGGCCTATACTCGAGTATATACGGTAACCCTCCCTGCATGACCTGAGCACTTCCTGTTGGCTGTCTCTAGTTGCTGGACCATCTCAGAAGAGGGATCTCAACAGCAATATCATCAAAAGGGGGGAGGACAGGTTGTGGCAGGCTGGAATATTGGTCCCCTTGTACCTAGAACTGGCACTGGCAAGGAACTCAACAGTGTACATAAATCATGCTTTAAAATGTTAAAAAAATAAAAAATAAAAAAAAACATATCAAAAAGATACAATTTTTGCCTGGAGATGAGCTTTAAAAGCGGGAGTCCGCCGTTTTTTTAAAAAAAAAAAGCCAGCAGCTACAAATACTGCAGCTGCTGACTTTTAAAATAATGACACTTACCCACTCAGAGCGCCCGCAATGTCGGCACCCGAAGCCGATCTCTCGATCGTCTCTCGGGTGCTGCCGCCGCCATCTTGGGTATGGGAATCAGGAAGTGGAGCCTTGCGGCTTCATTTCCCGGTTCCCTACTGCGCATGCGCGAGTCGCGCTGCGCAATAAGGATGGTCCCCGCTGTCTCTGGGATCCGTGTGTTTCCCAGCAGACAGAGGGGGACCTTCGGAAAGGGGCGTAGATTCTGCGGAAAGGGGCGTAGCTTCTGCAGATATCTATGCCGGAAGTGGGTGCAGATACCTGTACTGTACAGGTATCTGCACCCCCCCCCCTCCCCCCTGAAAGGTGCCAATTGTGGCGCCGGAGGGGGGGAGGGTTCCAATGAGTGGAAGCTCCACTTTAGGGTGGACCTCCGCTTTAAGAAAATATCATGCTTGTAGTTTTGCATAGAAAGAGATTGGAAGTCAAAGGCCGTTTTCGATAGCAAGATGTAAATAAAATATCTGCCGATGCTTGAAACACCATGGGGGTTATTTACTAAAGGCAAATCTACTTTGCCCTACAAGTACAAACTGCACTTGAAATTGCACTGAAAGTGCACTTGGAAGTGCAGTCGCTGTAGATCTGAGGGGGACATGCAAGGAAATAAAAAACAGCATTTTAGCTTGCACATGATTGGATGATAAAATCAGCAGAGCTTCCCCTTATTTCAGATCTACCCCTCAGATTTACAGCGACTGTACTTCCAAGTGCACGTTCAGTGCAATTTCAAGTGCACTTTGCACTTGTAGTTTGCACTTGTAGTGCAAAGTGGATTTCGTAAATAAGCCCCCATAGCTTGATTAACCACTTTAAGACCGGGCCTATATTTCAAATTTGTTGTTTACAAGTTAAAATCTTTTTTTGTGCTAGAAAATTACTTAGAACCCCCAAACATTATTTTTTAACCTAGAGAATAAAATGGCGGTCGTTTGCACACCGTATTTGCTCAGTAGTCTTACAAGCGCACTTTTTTGGAAAACGTACACTTTTTTGATTTAAAAATAAGACAACAGTACAGTTAGCCCAATGTTTTTTTATATTGTGAAAGATGATGTTACCTTGAGTAAATTTATACTCAACATGTCACACTTCAAAATTGCGCCCGCTCGTGGAATGGGAACAAACTTTTATCCCTAAAAATCTCCATATGCAACATTTAAAAAATTCTACGTGTTGCATGCATTGAGTTACAGAGCTATAACGATCAGTGATACCTCACATGTGTGGTTTGAACACCGTTTTCATGTGCGGGCACTACTCACATATGTGCTCTCTTCTGCATGCAAGCTCGATGGGACGGGGTGAATGAAACATTTTTTTTTATTATTTATTTTACCTTTTATTTTTCCACAGTTCTTTTAAAAAAAAAAATGTCACTTTTATTTCTATTACAAGGAATGTAAACATCCCTTATAATAGAAAAAAAGCATGACAGGACCACTTAAATATGAGATCTGGGGTCAAAAAGACCTCAGATCTTATATTTACACTTAAATGCAAAAAAAATAAAAAATAAAAATGTCCCGTTAAGAGCTATGGGCGGAAGTGACATTTTGATGTTGCTTCCACCCTGCAATTGTATGGAGATGGGTGGGGGCCATCTTCCCCTCGTTCAGCTCCATGCCAAGCAGGGGAAAGCACTTGATCACCGCTGCGGCACATGATTGGATAAAAGCAATCTTGTGGTGAGTCCACTGCTGAGACCACTTTTATCTGAAAGAGGACCACCCGCTGAAGAAGTGGATACCAGGGTTATGGCAGCTAGCTACTCCCATAACAACGGTATGCCACTGTATAATGATGGTGGGTGGTCCGTAAGTGGTTAACAAAGCAGAACTAAAACCTGCAAATGCTCAACTCTACTCAAACAATTAGAATTTGATGAAGAACCTATGCCGGTGTTCTGGCATATAGTGTCCTGCCATCGGATACTGTCTGCCCATACCACGCAAGCGCAGCGCTTGCGCAGTGCAGAGCAAAAGAAGCTTCGGAAAATCTCAGAGGATGAACGGTGCCTGCGCCGTAAGTCGGAGGTGGTAGCCCCACCATCCAAGCGGACATAGGGCTGGCAAAGTTAGAGGGCCCCTTGCGGGCTCGCTTCGCTCGCCGCGCTTCGGGCTCGGCCTCGCTGCGTTCGGCTCTTTTTATTCCAACTCTATGTCCACTTGGTTGGTGGGGCTAGAACCTGGACTCACGGCACAGGCGCCGTTCATCTTCGGCTATTTTCAGAATATGTGTGTGCTGTGTACATCACATGTGCAGTACACAGCGGACACTATCCGATGGGGGACTCTATATGATAGGACACCGGCACCAACTTCAGGTTGCTAGGTCTTCAACCATTGACGGGCTGGCAAGGAATGCCGCAACTCCCATGCATGTGTAGGAACTAACCGACGTTAGTACAATGATCTGCTGTTCTATTGTGTTTTGATATGGGGAGGTCCCCCTGCCAGTACATTCCGGTCCGGCTGATCGGCAGACCTTTTTCAGTCATGCCCCTTTGACAGAAGCCAGCTCCAATATACACAAGGGCTCAATGTCAGCTGGTTTCTATTGTTTTTTTCTTCCTGCAAAATCAGCCTCATCGATTCATAAAAACAGAACATAATGTACACAATGTTAGGCACACAGTTAACCCCTTGATTGCCCCTAGATGTTAACTTTTTCCCAGTCAGTGTCTTTAGTACAGTGACAGTGTATAGTATTAGCACTGATCACTGTATTAGGCTAGGGTCACATATATGCGAATTGGATGTGTTTTACTGCATCCAATTTGCATAACGTGAATGTGAACGGCTTTCAATGGAGCCAGTTCACACATGTTGGAGCGTTGCTGTGCGTTTTTGTGGGTCCGGTTCAGGTAAAATTGCACTTGCACCAGTGAACAGAAACACACCAGACTCCTGACTTCAAACCGCAGCCGAACATGTGTGAATCCAGCCCAAGTGTCACTGGGTGATGTCAGTGTCAGTCGTTTCCACCAGTGTCAGTTAAGCCTGGTAAACATTACAGTTTTTTTTAACTGGTTCCAGACCAGCCGCCGCAGTTATACTGCGACAGGTTGGCTCTCCTGGTCAAGACGTCGTACCTGTATGCCAGGCACGCGCACCAGATTAGCTTCAGAACCGATCAGTCTCCAGGCCCAGGCCAATTATTTCTGGCCTGGACCTAGTAATCGATTCTGGCGAATGGAAGACTGTCCTCTGCCTGTAAGTGTAAACACAGGCAGGGGAAGTGATGTCATCTACCTCTCTGTAATTATTTTCCATTCCAGAGGGTGGAGAAAGGACATCTAAATGTGAGTTGCACCAACAATACACTGACACAGTACACATAGGCACACATTTTACCACTCGATTGCCCCCCAGTTAACCCCTTCACTCCCTGTCACAGTGTCACCAAGTGCAGTTTTCATATTTTTCTTTGATCACTGTACTGGTGTCATTTGTGATACTAATCAGCGTTAGGGTACTAAGGTCTAGGGACCCCCCTAATAAAGGTTTAACCCCTTGATCACCTCCCTGTCAGTGTGTAGTTAGCCAGTTAGCTAGTTACTGTCACATCAGGTTTTTTATAGCGTCAGGGTACCCGCCATATATTGCTGAATAAAGATGTAACCCCCTGGTCGCTTGACGGGTGACATCAGTTAGGTTTTAGCAACAGTTAGGATCCGTGTCAGCTCCAGGCAGCGTCATATTAGTGCCAGTAGCGCTAACAACCACGCACGCACCATACACCTTCCTTAGTAGTATAGTATGAACGGATCAATATATTTGATCTGATCAGATCTATACTAGCGTTCCCAGTAGTTTAGGGTTCCCAAAAATACAGCATTAGTGAGGGATCAGCTCAGATACCTGCTAGCACCTGCGCTTAGCCCCTCTACCCAGCCCAACCCACCCAAGTGCAGTATCAATCGATCACTGTCACTTACAAAACACGGAACTGCAGTGTTCACAGAGTCAGGCCTGATCCCTGTGAGCACTGACAGTTTTTTTTTGGTAGCATTTAAAGCAGTCGCTGACAATCAGGTGCTCTTTTTTTCTGTGAGTTTACTAGTTGTACCAGTAAAATTTAGAGGCCACAATGTCCAATCAAAGGTACAGTAGTGAAGAGGCCTACACGTTTCTTAGCATGACAGATGAAAGTGAAGCGGAAGTCAACCATCTGTAAGATTCAGGCTCAGAATACGAATCGGTAGACAGCAGCGACACCCTGACAGATAGCTCTGACAACGGAGTGGTGGTCCCTGCCAGGGTCAGGCGTACCCGACCCTGTTCTTCTGCTGTTTTTGTGGTGCAAGAACTGCAGGGCTCTCGTATGGAGCAGAGAGCCAGTACTAGTGCTGCTCATCCTTCTGGTGAACTAACTGGCAAGCACCAGAGGCCTAGTACATCCTTGTCATACATTGAGCACTGCAGTAACACTTGGTGATGTGGTGAGTCCCATAATTGCAGTGCAAGCTGGTGTAGTGGCTAACACAAGTAGTGTCCCGCAGCCACCAAGAAGACAAACACAGGCCCGTCTAGCCCATAGTGCCCTTCCTGCTGCATTTGCCAATCTGAATTGGGATCTCACCACTTCTGCAGCGCCCCTACTTCCCCCATTCACTGGCCAACCCAGAATTCAGGTGGAAACAGTCAATTTTATGTCACTTGATTTGTTTTTGCTGTTTTTCACGGAAGAACTCTATAGATCTATTGTGGACCAAAGCAATTTGTATGCTAATCCCCAGACCTAAGACCTTCCTGGGCCTATCTCTCCTCGTGGGCATAACTAAAAAAAATAAAAATAAATGAGTGGTGGTAATTTGTCCACTGACCCAATTCATCATATGCCATGTTCTCTGCTTGCATGACCAGGACATGATACGAACAGATCTTGCGATTTATGCATTTCCACGACAATGAACTCTGTCATCCTCGGGGTGACCCTGGATTTGATCAGCTCTACAAAATTCGGCCCCTTGTAAACCACTTCAAACCAACAGTTTGCAGCCTTGTTGCCTGCATTGATGAGTCCCTGATTACATTTTCTGGCCGCTTGTCTATCAAACAGTATCTTCCCAGCAAGCATGCCAGATTAGGGGTCAAGACGTACAGTGCCTTGCGAAAGTATTCGGCCCTCTTGAACTTTTCAACCTTTTGCTACATTTCCGGCTTCAAACATAAAGATATAAAAATTTTATTTTTTGTGAAGAATAACCAACAAGTGGGACACAATTGTGAAGTGGAACGAAATCTATTGGATTTTTGAAACTTTTTTAACTAATAAAAAAATGAAAAGTGGGGCTTGCAAAATTATTCGGCCCCCTTGCGTTAATACTTTGTAGAGCCACCTTTTGCTGCGATTAAAGCTGCAAGTCGCTTGGGGTATGTCTCTATTAGTTTTGCACATCGAGAGACTGAAATTCTTGCCCATTCTTCCTTGCAAAACAGCTCAAGCTCAGTGAGGTTGGATGGAGAGCGTTTGTGAACAGCAGTTTTCAGCTCTTTCCACAGATTCTTGATTGTATTCAGGTCTGGACTTTGACTTGGCCATTCTAACACCTGCATACGTTTATTTGTGAACCATTCCTTTGTAGATTTTGCTGTATGTTTGGGATCATTGTCTTGTTGGAAGATAAATCTCCTTCCTAGTTTCAGGTCTTTTGCAGACTCCAACAGGTTTTCATCCAGAATGGTCCTGTATTTGGCTGCATCCATCTTCCCCTCAATTTTAACCATCTTCCCTGTCCCTGTTGAAGAAAAGCAGGCCCAAACCATGATGCTGCCACCACCATATTTGACAGTGGGGATGGTGTGTTGAGGGTGATGAGCTGTGTTGCTTTTATGCCAAACATATCGTTTTGCATTGTGGGCAAAAAGTTCGATTTTGGTTTCATCTGACCAGAGCACCTTCTTCCACATGTTTGGTGTGTCTCCCAGGTGGCTTGTGGCAAACTTTAGACAAGACTTTTTATGGATATCTTTGAGAAATGGCTTTCTTCTTGCCACTCTTCCATAAAGGCCAGATTTGTGCAGTGTACGACTGATTGTTGTCCTATGGACAGACTCTCCCACCTCAGCTGTAGTTCTCTGCAGTTCATCCAGAGTGATCATGGGCCTCTTGGCTGCATCTCTAATCAGTCTTCTCCTTGTCTGAGCTGAAAGTTTAGAGGGACGGCCAGGTCTTGATAGATTTGCAGTGGTCTGATACTCCTTCCATTTCAAAATGATCGCTTGCACAGTGCTCCTTGGGATGTTTAAAGCTTGGGAAATCTTTTTGTATCCAATTCCGGCTTTAAACTTCTCCATAACAGTATTACGGACCTGCCTGGTGTGCTCCTTGGTCTTCATGATGCTCTCTGCGCTTTCAACAGAACCCTGAGACTATCACAGAGCAGGTGCATTTATACAGAGAATTGATTACACACAGGTGGATTTTATTTATCACCATCAGTCATTTAGCACAACATTGGATCATTCAGAGATCCTCGCTGAACTTCTGAAGTGAGTTTGCTGCACTGAAAGTAAAGGGGCCGAATAATTTTGCACGCACCACTTTTCAGTTTTTTATTTGCTAAAAAAGTTTAAAATATCCAATAGATTTCGTTCCACTTTACAATTGTGTCCCACTTGTTGGTGATTCTTCACAAAAAATTTAAATTTTATATCTTTATGTTTGAAGCCTGAAATGTGGCAAAAGGTTGAAAAGTTCAAGGGGGCCGAATACTTTCGCAAGGCACTGTATAAGCTCTGTGACAGGGCAACATGCTATACATATAGAGAATGTGGATGTAGGAAAGGGGGGATTATTGCGGTGCCTATTGAAAGTAGAATTGTGACATAAAGTTACCAATAACTCGAGTAGTTAAGTATAATACATAGAAATTTGCAACAAAGCTTTATTGAAAAAACAAATTTTTGGATAAAAATTCTGTATATTAACAGGAATTTTACAGAAAATACCACAATACAAGGATAAAAATATTCAATCCTCTCAATTTATTGATTTTTTTATGTTTTTTTCTTTTTGGATATATGATTCAATGTTTTTACTATGTTTATTGGAAATACTTTCTCTGGTAATTTTTCCCTTTTCCTTTCTGGTTATACATTTGTAATTCCCCCTTTATTGACTGACATAATTCAGTAATTTTATCATGCCGCTTGACCCCCTACCGCTCTAATTTCATAGAATTGCGTTATTTTATATTTGTATGTGACGATAATTTCAGCATTCTCTTTTGGTATGGTTGCCCCTGGCTCATTTCCTTGTGCCCCGCTCCGATGCTGCATTCCCCTCTGGGTGAACCAGCTGGGTTTCAGCTTTTCAGGGCCTGTATGGACGCCCCGGGCTCTGTATTGTGGAAACAGCGCCCGTTGTAACACTCTCTGTTTCGGTGCACGCCCCTTACTATTTGTCCTATCTTTCTTTTCCCCTTATCCGGTATTTCTATTCCGGAGTATTCCATCTCACTTTGCCCTTTTGAGTCATCCCTGGCACTCACGTCATCTGCATTATCACGTTGATGCTTTGTTAGCTGCTAGGCATTCTGGGGATTGTAGGCCTAGTATATGGGGCGGGTTCCTATGTGGAGAGTGTCTTGTCCGCTCTCTGTCGGCGCTTGCGTTCAGCGCATGCACGGTTTGATGTTGACATCACACGCTGCTGACGTCCGTGCGTCAGCGCCCACAGTGGGGGGTATATAAGACCCTCCAGCCCTAGGCTGGTTGCTGGCTCTTCGGGAACGCTGATGTGTATCGCACAGGCGTATAAGGTTAGTTTTACGGTTTGGCTGATTGTGTTCCACATCTTTCTAGCCTTTCTCTTAGTGGTTTAACTATATACTAAGTGTATACATATACGTTCTCTCTCTCTTGCTCTTTTCATTATTAGGGGCCATATTATTAAGCAATTTGCTCACTATCTAGTCTTGTTATGGTTGGGTTCAGCTGCCGGATACCAACCATTGCTTTTGATTGATGAAGATTTTCAAACATTTCCAATTTAGGATCTAGGTGAGCATATTTATAAATTGTTTCCTCTTTTTTTTTTTTGTCCCCAAAGCATCTGTACTTCTGTTCTATTAAGGAACTTTTTCATATATAACCCCCCTTATTTCGTCTGCATTTAGGCTATCTGACACCACGTCCTCTTCACCATAAACCTGTTCAAATTCCCAGCGTCCCCGACATGTACTTTTTTATATCAATCCTGATCGGTATGTATGTGAGATATATATCTCCTCTGCATGCCCTAGGTTTAATCCTATAAATCCTCATTTTTATACATACTATTTGATTCTTGATTTATTTTTATTTTTTTTCACAATTTATATTGATTGGCCTCCTCTCTGCCCCCTGCAGTCACTATAGGTGAGACCTACGGCTTGGTTGTTCCATTCTTTTTTCCCCTTTCTGGGATAGCTCCATCGATTGTGGGCCCGCGGATAAGCCAGGGGTATGTATCTAATTGTAGTCTAATCAATATTTAGAAAAATTAATTTTTGTGTTTTTTTTGTATTTATCAATCTATGTAAACTATTTCGGCGGGGGTAGTTTGACAGTATGTTATTATGCATTATTTATGTAAATAACTATGTATTGTTTATTATTATCCTTAGTTGCTATTCATTCTCCTTTGGGTTAAAGAACTGGTTCCCCTGAAGAAGCCATGGTTATGGCGAAACATGTTGGGACTTTCTTGACCAGCAATTCAAACTGAGAGGATTGAATATTTTTATCCTTGTATTGTGGTATTTTCTGTAAAATTCCTGTTAATATACAGAATTTTATCCAAAAATTTGTTTTTTCAATAAAGCTTTGTTGCAAATTTCTATGTATTATACTTAACTACTTGAGTTATTGGTAACTTTATGTCACAATTCTACTTTTAATAGGCACCGCAATAATCCCCCCTTTCCTACATCCACATTCTCCATTTGCATTTAGGGATGAGCTGCCTTATCTACTAAATCCTCCCGCCAAACCCCTTCCCCTAGTGGATGCTATACATATAGTTTTATGGTTTACGAGGGAAGAGATAGTCATGTGGACCCTGAGAACTGCCCAGACTACATAGGGAGCGCTGGTAAGATTTGTAGGACATGGTGTCACCCTTATTCAGAAAGAGGTACCACTTGTAGGTGGACAATTATTACACAAGCATGCTACTTTTTAATCACCTTTTTGATTGTAGAATTGGCGCATGTGGCATTGTGCGATATAATCGCTGGGGCTTCCTCCAATGGCTTGTAGAGTCTCGACTTACACAGGGGGAGAGAGCCTGCTTGGGATGTAATAATTTACTCACAGTGAAGTGGAGGGATAATCGGAATGTTTTCGTTCTGTCCTTCCTTCACGCAGGTACGACAGTCCAAATTCCAACGTCGACTGGTGTTGTGGAGAAACCCCTCTGTGTCCACGAATACAACCTTAACATGGGAGGGGTGGACCTCAACGACCAGATGTTGGTGCCATACTTAATTGCCCGTAAGGTCAGACGCTGGTAAAAAAATGTGTCTGCATATTTATTCCAATTGGCTCTGCTGAATGTTTATGTGCTTATACAAAGCTTCAAGCCGAACTGTATTCTTCCTAAAGTTCTAGGAAGAGCTCATCACAGCCCTTCCATTTTCAGATGGTGCTGTGGCCCAACTTTCCAATGCAAAAGCAGCGAGCTGGCTGCACGAGAGGCATTTTCCGTATGTCCTCCCTGGTACCCCTGCCCAAAGAACACCCGAAAAAAGATGTTGTGTCTGCAGAAAACATGAATTTAGGCTTGACACCTGCTTTTATTGTCCCTCCTGTCCTGACCAACCTGGTCATTGCATCGGTGACTGTTTCACAAACCCTATGACACACTGATGGAGCATTAGCGTAGCACTACACAGTCCTAGGGCTCACTTACACAGGGTCTCGAAAGATGAGATGTTCATCATATTTTGAGAAATCCTAATCTACAGTTTATATAAAAAAAAAAAAAAAAAAAAAACCCACAAAAAAAGCCAAAGAGTCTTCATTTTATTTTTATTCTCTCTATTGTTCTCTCTCTTATGTTCGCTCTCTATTGTCCGCTATATTGCTCTATATCTATTGTTCTCTTTCTATTGTTACTGTATTTTAGAACTGTAATGTTTTTTTTTTCAGTTGAAGCAGTTTCTTTTTTTGAACAAAAAAATATATATATATACATATATAAAACATACATACTAAAATACAAAAAAAACTGCGCTAAACCCAAAAAAAAAGAAAAAAAAAAATCTGAAAAAAGCAGCACACACTGAAACAAAGTTCAAAGATTCAAGAGCAAAAAAAGTGTTGTGCTAATTACTGCAAACAATATATCAATGTACTCAAACAGTGATGATATGATGAAATGGTGAATACTGCAAAGAAAATAATGATGAAGTATCAATGTGCTCAAACAGTGACAATAAGTAGCAGCAGTATATGCAATACTATACAGTGATATTAGAATAAAAGGTCCCACACAGTGAATAGTCCAATCAAGTGATCTGTGATTCAATTGCCTGAAGTTGTGGTCATATAACAGAAAATCCAACGCAATGAATAGTCCAATCAAGTGATCAGTAACTCAATTGCCCAAAATTGTAGTCAGAGTGAATCTTGAATCAATCTCGGTAACTTCACAGGTGGAAATCAGAGAGATAAAAACGCTCTTACCAGATAAGTTGGATACAAATAGCATACAGGCTTGAAGTGCTGGAGCCACTAGCACACAGGGAGGATGGAGCCAGACGATCCAGGCTACAAGGCGGCCATCATGGAGAGTAGCGCCTATCCACACCAAACGTCTTGTGATGAAATGTCTCAACAAAGGTTCCAGAGTGGCTCAGAACAATCCCATGGTATAAAAAACAAAAAGGCAAAGAACGCCATTGGTGGAGGTCAAAAATAACTAAAGCTTTATTCAGATCTTAGAGTAAAACAGATGTGACATAAAATGTGATCACATAAAATGATTAAAAGTAATGTGGGAAGCGTAAGATAAGCGTAGCCCATCTACGCTTAGAGTTTGGCCTTAACTTCGCTCCTGATAAGGAACCTAATAAATTTGATATTTTCATTGACTTTCAAAAGTTTATGAGAAAAATAAATATCAAAAAACATTTTAGTCAAATTTTACCTCAAATTGGACAGGACATCCCATATTACACTCATACCAATCTTAGAAACAATTCGGTGTTTAACCCTCAAAATCCTAATAACCACTTTTCTGAGGTGTTCAGATCTTTGGTTCAGGATTTAGAGGGTCTGTCTTTTAAACACAGTAGGCCTAAAGCTGATCTAGAAAATCTTAAGTCTTAGAAAAAAAAATAAACAAATAGTGATCAAAAATGCGGATGGGGGGGGGGGGGGGGGTCTGGTCATCCTTTTAAAAAAAAAAAAAAAATCAGATTATTTAGCTGAACTCAATAAACTCGTCTATGATACTGAAACCTATCAGAAATTAGGGGAAACCCCACTAACAGTTTCAAAACCAAACTTAAACGTTTGGTGAAAGCTGCCCAGGATGATGGTATTGTTACAAAGAAAGAGGCGAGGTACTTGGTGCCCGACGCCCCGAAAGTACCGGTAATCTACCAATTGCCCAAAATTCATAAAAACCCATCCAAACCACCTGCCAGACCTATTGTAAGTGGTGTGGGTTCACTGTTTGCAAGAATTGGGGAGTACCTAGATAAATTCCTACAGCCGCTGGCACAGAGCTGTCCAACTTACCTTAAGGACAGTAGAGATCTCATGCAATTATTGCAGGAGATTGAGGTAGGTGACAAACATCTTTTGGCTAGCATTGATGTTAACTCCCTATATACCAACATCCAACAGGAACAAACCATTGAGGCGGTAGTTTGGGCTTTGAATAATACCAAAATTAAGAATAAGCAAAAAGATTTTTTTGTGCATGCCTTAGACTTAGCAATGAGTCATAATTTTTTCTGGCATGACAAACAGTTTTTTAGGCAGAAAAAATTAGTGGCCATGGGGGCTAAATATGCCCCGTCAGTGGCCAATATCTTTATGAGCCACTGGGAAAAAGATGCCATTTTTGGTGTCAATCTATCACAGTTTAAGTTTTATAAGCAGTATATTGACAATATATTTATAGTTTGGGCAGGATCAAAAGAGTAATTTTTATAGTTTTTGTCAAAAATTGGCAAGAACAGATTTGGTATATCCTTCTTGGCAGTTTCTGACAACCACAGTATCAACTTCCTGGATTTGTTAATTTTTAAGGACAACCATCAACTGTCCACCAAAACTTTTTTCAAGATTTCAGATTACAGGACTCTCAGTGTCGGCACTTCCCTGTGCGCCTGTGGGGTAGAACGGCGCACACGGGTGTGCGATGCGACGGGTTTGTGCATACGGGTGCACGAATTAGCGTGTTGGCGCATGCATGTGCGTGATGCGCTGCAACGGTGGGCGCGCATGCGCACGGCTATGCGCACAATGTTATTTTCCCGTGACAGGCCTGTAAAAGGCAGCCTTATGTTCTGTGTCATTGCTGGTTTGTCTTTTCAGCTCCAGTGTTCCTGTGTTTGCTGTGCCTATCCGTTGTGACCCGGACCGACCCGACTACTCTTGGACCTCTCCTGCATTTGACCCTTCCCTCTCGGACCTCTCTTTCTGTTGGATACCTGTGTTTGACCCGCGGCCTCCTCCTGGACTTGTCTCAGCCTGCTCCTTGTGTTTGACGCCCGACCTGCTGCTTGACTTCTGTGTATGACCCCGGCTTGCTCTCAAGACTCCGAATCTGTCTGGACTCACTTGTGCTTGACCCCTGGCCTTCTCCTGTTCCAAGCTCCACTCTCAGCTTCAGGTGTTAAAGTCTCAGCCGGACTTTCTCCAGCCAAGTGTCAAGTCCATCCTGCATGGGTACCTCTTCTTCTAGAAGACCTTCAGCTTACTTCACCCGCTGGCAACCTGTGCCCAGTGTCCGCTGTTCCACTTTCAGGGGTACTGTGCACCCAGTTGCAAGGGAAGCTGCTCTCAGCAACTCGGCCCTGGTGAGTACCTGACAGGAGCTCATAGATGGTTGAGCTCTATTCCCAAGAGCCAATTTATGCAAGTTAGGCACAATTGTGCCAAAATTGAAGATTTTAACTGTCAGGTGAGAGTCTTTTTTGACAAATTCATTGAAAAGGGATATTCCTCGCGGGAGCTTAGTAACACCTTGCTCTCAGTAAGGATTATCAATAGAGATTATCTTTTTAAGAAAAAAGAGACAAATAAGAAAGAATTGTGTTTATTCGCAAGCATTGGCATTTACTGTTGAAAGACAGTGATCTTGCTAAATCATTGCCTGCCAAACCATTGTTTATTTACACCAAACCTCCTCCCACGCTAAGGCTGAAACTGGCACCCAATGTAGTTGATCCCCCCAAGAAGCTTGTTACTTTCTTAGATCAAGTAATTTTTTTCAGTTTTGGAAGGTTTGTAATTTGTAAAACGTCTAAATATAGAACTAAGAAAACATTTGAGTTCACATCCCATTCCTCTGGGGAATCCTTTAAGATAAAAAAGTTTATTTCTTGTGGTACTACCCATGTTACTTACCTTTTATCTTGTCCATGCGGACTACAGTACGTGGGCAGGACCACTAGAGCATTAGGTATCCGTTTACGCAAACATGTTAATCAGATCAAAAAGGGCTTTAAACACCACAGTCTGTCCAACCATTTTAGGTTATTCCACAAGAGGGATCCTAGTTACCTTACTTTTTGTGGTATGAACAGAATTGAAGCCCACTTGTGGGGAGGCAATCTCAAGAGAGCCATTTCACGCAATGAGACTCAATGGATTCATTGTTTAGGAACGATGCACCCCAAGGGGTTAAACATCGAATTGGATTTGAATTGTTTTTTATCCAACGTTTAATTATTTTTATAGGGGTTTAAATAGTGTCATTTTTTATTTTCATTTTTATTTATTTATATTTATTTTCATTTCATTTTTATTTTTACATTTATTTTTATTTTCATTGTATTTTCTTCTTTTTTTATTTATTTTTTTACTTTTATTCATATTTATTTTTATGGTCATATTTTTGTACGTTTATTGTATTTTCTCTCTGTATTTATTAAATATTTAGAATTTCATGGCTTTTATGACACCGGAACTGATGCTCAAACCATTTTGGAGTTTTTCCAACCAAAGTCATGCCGTTTTTGTCTCCCATATGGATTGTGCTCCATCCATATGGGGACATGTTTTTCCCAACCAACAAAATGGCCGCTGTTGCCTATCCGATTGGTGGGATGAAGGGGAGTGGATTCCCTTTTGTTATTTAAGGGAATTTGTCTCAATCGGAAACCAGGTCCTTTGGTGACGCCCTCTGGGAGGGCGAAATGCATTGACAAGACGTACTTCCGGTTTGGACATCACTTCCGGTTTCGTGGAACGCCGATAATGGCATTTGCTGCAGTTTTTATACCATTTCCAATGCCTGCTTTTGACTTACGTTTGTAAGTATGCCCTTGTATGTGAAATAAATCCCTTTTCATAGCATACTTCACTATTGGTCCCCTTTCTTTTCTCTATGGGTACCTGTTTTTTCTCATGATTGAGAATTCATTTGGAAGGATCGTTCGTTTCCTAATTTTCATCAGCCAATCCTGCCATCCAGTAATTTCCGGTGGATACTGTTACAAGTCTATTTTGACTCCCAGACGGTAAAGCTGGGTGTCACCGTGATCCGGTGAGTGGGGACACATGTAGGGGTGTTTTGTCACGCCTGAACTTGTCTGCGATTTTCTGCCTCGCATCTTTGTCTATTAGATGTGGAATCTAACCTGCAACTTTACACTTTGGATGTGAAGCACCTATTTAGTCGTTTATCATTTCCACGGTTCACATGGACTTTTGTTACATATTATAAATCATTGTCTATTTGTTTTCACTTATATGGACACGTTTATTAAGTGCTGTATTATTTATTTTTATTATGTTCAAGTGTGTAGCACTTTGTGTATAGCAACTTCATTCACGTTTGATCTTGTTCTTCCTCAGCGCTCGTTGTATATATTTTTCACTGTCCGATACGATATCCCATACCCGTCTGAATTGGGAAAGCAAGGATTTGCGGGGTAATGTTTTAATTTTTACTGTGTTTTATTGTATTTGCTTTGCGGGTATGGTACGCCTTAAGCCGCGTACACACGGGCGGACTGTATGGCCTACTTAGTTCGTCGAAACACATTTCAGCGGACAGTCCGCTCGTGTGTGGGCTTCAGCTGACTTTTTCAGCGTGCAGTCTGGCGTACTAAGTATTTTTCGGATTTTTCGAAATACTGTCCGTCATACTTTGGTTTCAGCGGACAATCCGCTCGTCAGTAGGCTAGTTCGACGGACTAAGAATGGCGCATGCTCAGAAAGGATTTACACGGCGAAAGGTTGCATTGCTGTGTATTGGACTTCCTATTTCTAGTCCCGTCGTACGTGCTGTACACGTCATCGCGCAAGCTTTCAACGGACTGTTTGTGCATCCGTGTGTGGTCAAGTCCGTTCATTCGAAAGTAGGACGGACTGTCCGTCGGATTGTATGACGGACTAAGTAGGCCATACAGTCCGCCTGTGTGTACGCGGCTTTACTGTTATACTGTAATGTTACTTTGTTTTATTATTAACCATCATTTGCTTAGCAAGTACGCCATTCAGCTACCGCATGGATTTATTTATTCTGACAGCAACAGCGTTTGCTCCCATGATACATAAATCACTTCTCGGCCTTTTGGCTAAGATCAACTAGTATCTGTTCTTATCAGTTGCCAGGAGGTGGCGATTGCTTCCATCCCTGATCTACAGCAAGGTGGATTTAGGGTGGCGGTGGCTATGCAAAATCTCTTGGCATAATGGCAACCTGGAGCGGTTAGAGATAGCCAAAAGGGAAAGGGAAGACTCCTGATAGGGATGGAGAGAGTCAGGTCCCTGGCCTTCTGGCCTGGATTGGTGTAGTTCTAGCTCCAAACAGTTATTTGGGAAAGAATGCCAGCTCCTCCTTTATGGGGGGGGCGCAGTCAGTATCTCCTGAACGTAATTAGGTAGGAGGGATGGGAGCGACGGTTGGATCTTCATCCAGGGCTCTCCCTAAGCTCCCAGAACTTCAGGCCTTCCTGTGTGCAGTGGGGGCTGTGCTGGTCTGGGTTGTGACAAAAAGCCTGTGGTGAATGTGCCCCTGAAGTGGCAGTTCAGGGATGCTGTATAATCACTGTGAATGAGGGTCACTCTGATTTATGGCACCATAGTCACTTCACCATACACACTTTTTTCACACCTGCCTCTAGGGCTCAGCCTTTTGGCTAGGACATGGGGAAATTTTTATTCCTGGATGAAGGGCCTGGCCATTGTATTGCACAATGGTCACTCTTTCACTCCTCCCACTTCCTTCTCTCCACTCTCCTATTTATTTTTACCCCGTGTTTGTCACTTTTTTGTATTTTTTTGGTTGGTGTATACTGTGTGATGAGTAGGGTGTGGGTTCTTAGGCCTGCCCTAAAGGTCTTGGGAGAGGGTGAACATAGGCCTTTTTGGCTTGGTTCACCCTCTTTCATGGGTTTTCCCTTCGGGGAAGTCCCACCAAGTACTGAGTGCTTGGGTGGGTCTGTTTTGGCAGACCTTCCAGAGAAAGAGGGTCCATCTGGTTCGGCCAGATGGACTCAAATTAAATACCTCAGTCCCCGTCTGGAGCCTAATGCCCTGGGGGTTCAGGGTAAGGTCGTTTCCTAGGGAGGACCGTGTAGCACCCGTTGCACGTTTTGCCCTTAGAAAGCCTTAAGGCGGTGATTGGATTTCGGGGTACTGTACGTGGTTAGACTGCCAAAACATCCCACACATGTGGTATCCCCATACTCAGGAGAAGCAGCAGAATGTATTTAGGGGTATAATTCCACATATAATCATGTTGTGTTTGAACAATATATCATTTAGTGACAACTTTGTGTAAAAAAAAAAAAAAAAGTTTGTAATTTTCCCGAAACTTGTGGCAAGATATAAAATATTCCATGGACTCAACATGCCTCTCAGCAAATAGCTTGGGATGTCTACAATTCTAAAATGGGGTAATTTGATTTTTTTTTTGCTATCTTGGCATTTTATGGCCTTCGAAATTATGATAGGTAGTGAGGAGTGAAATCAAAAATGTATTCTTTTAGAAATTCCAAAGGCGGTGATTGATTTTTGGGGTCCTGTACGTGGCTAGGCCCCCAAAAAGTCTCATACATGTGCGTCTACTTTTGCCATTTTGGTGCCTCATAAACTAAAAGTTGTGTAAATTCCAGAAAATATAGCCTAGTTTGTAGACGCTATAACTTTTGTGCATAACAATAAATATACGCTTATTGAGATTTTTTTTATCAAAGACATGTGGCTGAATACATTTTGGCCTAAATGTATGACTAAAATTTAGTTTATTGTATTTTTGTATTACAAAAAGTAGAAAATATCAAGTTTTTCAAAATTTTTGGTCTTTTTCCGTTTATATCGCAAAAAATAAAAATCGCAGAGGCAATCAAATACCATAAAAAGAAAGCTCTATTTGTAGGAAAAAAAGAACGCAAATTTCATTTGGGTACATTATTGCATGACCGCGCAATTACAAAAAAGCAGCGCAGTGCCAAATTGTAAAAAGTGCTCTGGTCATTAAGGGACCAATTCTTCCAGGGCTGAAGTGGTTAAAAACTGACCGCCCTGGTCAGGAGCCATTGTACTAACCATCTAAGGTTAGTCCAGCGATCTCCCCCCCTGATCTATTGTGATCTGACAGGGAGACAGGCCCCCCCCCCCTGCCAGAACACTCTGATCAGTGCTCTCTGCCATTGGCTGAGAGCACTGATGTGGAGTCGGTCGGCTCCTGGTTTTCCATGCTCCTCTGAAAGAAGCCGGCCGAATGGCCCGCTTCTGCTGGACAGACAGACATACAAATGGGCAGAATGTCATATTTGTTGTACCGCCAAATGTCTCCTGACATTTTGCTTGTGGTTGTAAAGGCAGAAGGTTTTTTTAATCTTGCGTTCTATGCATTAAAATAAAAAAACCTTCTGTGTGCAGCAGCCCCGCTACTTCTTACCTGAGCCCCATCTCTATCCAGCGATTTGCACGAGTGCCTAGGCCATCCGGGACTCTTTCTCCTGATTGGCTGAGACACAGCAAAGAAAACAAAAAAAACAAGACTTTAGTTTCACTTTAAGCTTTGGCAATAAAAGCTGGAAGCTGATTGGTATCTATGCAGAAGTGAGCTTGATTTTGAACTCTTCTGCTTTAGTAGATAAACCCCTTAGTGTCAGGTTGCCCACTGTACTATCACAGTCCCACTATAAGTCGCTAATCACGGCGAAAGGGTTAAAACTGCAATACATTCTAAAAGAGTGCATTTTACATAATGCACCTTTTCCATGTTACCCTAATTACCCCGTCTATCAACACATTAACCATAACAATAAGATATAATTTTGGCCTTTCATGCAGATTGTACTGATGGGGCCTGGGCACATTCAATGCATTTCTTGAGTCAGTTACAGAAAGATAAGTGATGGGATTTCCACCATTACACAATATTACATAATCAAATTTGAAATGTCACTTACAGGAAAGCTGAGCAATCGTGGAATTTTCAATGTATTCCATTACTCTGAAATCCCCAGGAGAAGGCACAATATGAGTAAAAAGCAGAGGAGTCTTAATCCTTATCAGAAAATACATTCTATCATTTAAGAAAGAAAGGATACATTAAATATGGGTATAAATACCTCTAGATAATTTTATTCCTCCATCTAAATCTTTGTGTTCTTTTTATGTGGAGTGAAGTGTTTTTTTAATTCACCCACTTTGGATAGAGTGGGCAATGGATAGCTTTAAATGGCAATGGTCCAATATTAAAGGTTTCCCTTCATTTCCTGTTCTGTAGGCCCCACAGGAAGTGAAAGGAAATGTTTGGGAAATCCTCTCTTAAGCCTAGTATACACCATTTGTTTGTTTTTTTTGTTTTTTTAACTCAGATATTGTGATCTGACAGAGAAACGCCCCCCGGCAGAACACTCCAGTCGGCGCTCTTAGCTGATCAGGAGCCAGTCGACTGCTGGTTTTCCAGCGTGCACGTCTGACAGAAGTTGGCCAAACAGCCGGCTTCTGACGGACCGGCTGCCATACACATGGGTCAAAGTCAGATGGTTTTTATTGAACCGGCCGATGTCTCATTTGGCCCATGTGTACTAGGCTTTACTAGACTAGACAGTTGTCACCAGAACAAGTGTCCCCAGTTGAAGATTCTTCTTCTATTCTTGTTCTAGGGACTACCCAAATTTTTCATTTTTCTTCTTTTTAAAGTGACTTTTTCAAAAATGATCCATACACATTTACTAATCAAAGGCCATGTATTTTTATATTTTTTATATAGTCTCTTATTGTGTTTTCCTGCCCCTGTAACATCCTCTGTGAGCTCCTGAACCTCTCCTTCCCCCTCACTTCCATTTGTTTGAAACGAGTGTAGGGGATGCCTGTAATTCCCACAACCCCGTAAAGCTGGCCCAGAGCAATGTATACAGGCTTTCCAGCTTGAGTTAGGGAGAAAGCACCTGTCAGTGTCTGCATGGGCTCCCCCCCCCCCTCTCCCTGTTTCACTGATTAATGTAAGCCAATTAGAGAGATTCTACTAAATTGCAGGAAGCAGCTGAAATGGATTCTGGAACATGCAGTTCACATACAAAAAATGGCCCCATAGACTGGTATACAGGCAGAAACTATAAAGCCCTGGATACTCTGCACAAAAAGGAGCCGAGAACTCCATTTTGTGTCCTGAGGAAAAGTCAGTCACCATGAGTCAGTGAGGGAGATCTGACCTATAGGTGAGATGCTGTCACTCAGATGATCTCCCCGTGCAATTCAGGCCTCTGCCGCCAGTCGGGACATCCTTCCTGAGAGGGGGGGATTCCAGGTGCATATCGAGGCGCACCTGCACTGACAGTGAAATGTTCCAGTGTGAGGCGACTAGTCAGGTCATAAAGAAAGCCTGCTGTACCAGGACCTCGATCACAGGATTTGGTGAGAGGGCATTTTGCCCATCTGCAGGGAACAGAGACACTGCACCATAGAAGGAGTATGAACACTGTATACAGATACCGTTGCTGGTAGTCATCTTGCTGACACTTGTAGTACCACAGGGATAAGGTTATCCATTTCTGGAACACTGTATACAGACATCATTTTCCTCTCACCTTGCTGAGGAACATCCTGCCTATTTCTGAAGCTGCTAATGCTATACGGATCCGCACACACATATTTAGGGCTCTGCATATGCATTGGGTGTGTGGGACAGTTTATCTTATGCTGTGTACACACGACTGGACTTTCTGGCAGAAAAGGTCCGAAGTTCTTCCCGACGGACTTCTGAACGAACGGACTTGCCCACACACAAACGGACTAAAGTCCGTTCATTTTGAATGTGATGACATACGACGGGACTAGAAAAGGAAGTTCAATAGCCAGTAGCCAATAGCTGCCCTTGCGTCGTATCTGGTCCGTCGGACCAGCATACAGATGAATGGTTTTCCCTATAAGAATTGAATCCGTCGGACAGATTTGAAACATGTTCTATTTCCATCAGATTTTTTTAAAGAAAAATGATTGGACTATTCCATACACAATCGGACTATCCGACGGAATGATTCCATCTAACCTAGTCTGCTGGAAAGTCCAGTCGTGTGTACGCGGCATTAGGAGTTAAGCCATTACCTGGTGACTTGTATATAGTGTTTAAAGTTGGGCCTGTGGTGTCAGGGGACATTAGAGAGAAGCCTGATACAAAGGGAGTCATCCCTCTGGTCTCCTCCTGCCTGGACTCAGCTAATCTGAGTAATGGTAACCAATCCAATTCTCACTCACATTGTGCTTTTTTTTGCCATTTAAGTGTGCCTCCACTCCACTCTACTCTACTCTACACATTCTCAGGTTTGGAATCCCCTGAGAGCAGCTTGAATATAGGACTGAGAGCTATATTGCTCCTTATCTCAATTATTGTTCGCTCGTTGATTAATTGAATATATACTGTTACTGTCTGTTATTCTTCCACAGAAATATTGCAGTAAAGATGTTTATCATAACATGTGTTTCTGATTGGTCATTGCACTTACACTATTGCCAGGTGTGCCAAAGGGGGCTGAGGCTATTATTAGGGTTGAGAGGCAGAGTAACAGACTGAACAAAGCAGCTCCAATCGGGGTATCACTACATGAGCAATGCATGTTGCACACTACACATTCCATAGTTTATAGTCCCTAGTCCATTGTGAAAGTAAGATTAAGAGAGTGACAATGCTCTTACTTACAGTGGGACCAGGGAGAATGAACGTAACCACCAGTTGGATGTGGTGATCCAATTGGATCATAGCAAAAGAAAAAAAAAATGTACGTATAGGAGGCTGAGACCACTAGAAGTTACTTTTTCTGAATCAAGAACACATACTTGGAAAATAAAATGTTTTAGTTAATGTCACTACGTCCTGGTGACATTGGTTACTGCTAGTAAAATTACATGTACCTGTTTTACACATGCCTGTGTTTTACAGTAGCCCAGACTACTACAGTAATTTACAGCTTATGCAGAAGCCACTCAGGTAACACACATGCATACTTACGTTGTGCCAAGATGGCCCATTGTAAGTATCCAAAACATATCATTGCTGAAATTCAGCTTTAAAACAGTATTAAATACAAAATCAAAAATGTAATATATTGCAACTTACTGATCATTAGATATGATGGCTGCATTCGTTTTCTTTTTTTTCCTCTGCGGTCACCTGGTGACCTGGCCAGCAACACATTTCCAGTATTAGAGTGCCTCCACTCTGGATGAAGGAGCACAGGGTCACCTTTGGATAGGAGCATTGTCAGTTTGGGGGGGGGGGGGTGTTAAATGTATTAGCAGATTTAGATACTAACAAATTAAAGCCAAAGCCCAGCTCACACTTTATAAATCAGTTATAGCAAACTGTTTTTTTTTCCTTTGGAAAACATAAATAAATAAAAGCTGATCATTTTAAGCACCCCAGTCAGTGATGAATGGTTTGTTTCATCCCTGTAACTGGTATATCCTCAAGAATAAATGTTTCTTTTGAAAAAGAGCAGACTTACTGCAAAGAGTCCAGTATAGTTTGGAGAGATGTGGCATTAAAGGAGAAACAAGAGGCCCGCTATTCACAGTAGGGGGGTGTCCTAGAGACCAGCATCCCAAAACAAGGGGATGCGAGTAGTCCCAAGAATGCTGTAAGTTCTTCCATCACTCCAGGCTTCCCCTCTAAGTGAAAGCTACATGATGTAGGTTCCTTGCTTACATGCTGGTCCGTGCCTTTGCATCCAGAGGGAAGAGCAATAATCACTCTCCTTGTGGAAACTAAAGCTGGGTACACACTGACCATTTTGTTTTATTTTTTTCAACCAATGCGTTGCACAAAAAACAACTAAGAGATGCCCGTTCCAATACAAGCGATGCCCCCTGCTGTTCTATTGAATTCTGACAGCAGCCATTGTCTGCAAGTGCTGATCAGCCGGTTCCTGCAGAACTGACTGATTTTTGGCCATCGTGTATCAAACTTAAAGTAGAACTGTAGGCAATTTTTTCCAAAACAATAAGGGAGAGGAAATGCAAATGAAGGGAATCCCTTAATCCCCCAGGTCACCAGAACTAGTGTCGCCATTGGAAGATTGCCCCTCTATTAGGGATGAGCTCTGGCGTGTTCGCACAATCCATGTGCAGAGCCCGCCAGGAAGTCGGCGCATCGCTGTGCTAATCACAGGCAGTGAGACATTGCCTGATCTCTGCAGCTGCGCATCAGGGCAATGTCTCACTGCCTGTGATCAGCGCAGCACCGACTTCTTGGCAGGCTCTGCACATGGAGTGTGCGAACACGCCTGAGCTCATCCTTACCCTCTATTAGTTTTCTGGGAACAACCCAAAATTTGTGATTTTCTTTTACTTTCACTATTAATGGTAAACAGGAAAAATAAAGCACAGACAGCAATGAAACCTGATAGGTTCTAATCCATCCTTAGGCTGGATTCACACCTATGCATTTTTAGTGCTTTTTGCATTTTGCAGATTTGCAGTACAGAACGTGTTCCATAGGAAACCATGGTAAATGGACTGCAGTGCAAATCTGAAAAATGCAAAAAGCACTAAAAATGCATAGGTATGAATCCAGCCTTAGGCCGCGTACACACGGGCGGACTGTATGGCCTACTTAGTCCGTAATACAATCCGACGGACAGTCCGTCCTACTTTCGAATGAACGGACTTGACCACACACGGATGCACAAACAGTCCGTCGAAAGCTTGCGCGATGACGTGTACAGTACGTACGACGGGACTAGAAATAGGAAGTCCAATACACAGCAATGCAACCTTCCGCCGTGTAAATCCTTTCTGAGCATGCGCCATTCTTAGTCCGTTGAACTAGCCTACTCACGAGCGGATTGTCCGCTGAAACCAAAGTATGACGGACAGAATTTCGAAAAATCCGAAATACTTAGTACGCCAGACTGCACGCTGAAAAAGTCAGCTGAAGCCCACACACCAGCGAACTGTCCGCTGAAATGTGTTTCGACGGACTAAGTAGGCCATACAGTCCGCCCGTGTGTACGCGGCCTTACTCTAACAAAAAAAAAAAAAAAAAGTTTTGCTATTAGTCGTACTTTAACTCAGGAAGCGCTCTACCTTTCTAATATATTCTTGTTCAGAGTGCCATTCCCCTAATAGGGGCAGAACCGACACTTAAAGTGATACTAAAGGATCGTTTTAAATTTTTTTTAAAATAACAAACATGTAATAGTTACCTCCACTGTGCAGCTCGTTTTGCACAAAGTGGCCCTCCACATCCATTTCTGGGGTCTTTCAGCCGCTCTCGCGGCTCCTCCCCGCATTAGAGAAGCCCTCTCCTGAAGGGGTTACCTTGCATCCAGCATTTGCATCTACAGACATGAATGCAGGACTCGACCTCGCCTCCCGATGCCCCGTGTCATTGGATTTGATTGACAGCTGTGGGAGCCAATGGCTGCACTGCTATTAATCTATCCAATCAAGAGCTGGGAACCCATGGAGAGAGGGATTGCAGGGACGCGCCAACGGAAATTCGGAGCTTAGGTAAGTTAAACGGGGGGGGGGGGGGCTAGGGGGACGGTGACTACCAGGTTTTTTTCACCTTAATGCATAGGATGCATTAGGGTGAAAAATCACGAGCCTTTACAACCCCTTTAAAAGCGGCTCATCACTGCATCTGGACACCGCAAGCCAAAAACACTATTTAATTCATGTTTAATATTCAAAGCAAACTCCACCATCCATCCATCGCTATACTTTATTTTGCTGAGAAAAACACCTCCTAGCATTTCTGGCTGTGGGAAGGACATATGATTCATGGAGCATTTACTTCCCAGAATCTATCTGCCCTTAGCTCAAGCATGCAGGCAGGAGAGTGTGTTTAACTGAGAAAACCCCTCCTCCCCCTCCACCCCTCCTGATGACTCGTGGGATATATGACATCATTTGCCTTGGCAAGAAACCAGAAAGTAACTGAAGAAATTTAAAAAAATAAAAAAAATGTAAAACAAGTAAATATGATATAATTTCCTATCTATTTACTAATGCTAGCAGCATAAGGATTAAAATAATCAATGTTGATTGGGAGCATGGAGCTCCGCTTTAACCCTACTGACTCCTGAATCTTCCCAGACTCCTGGCTATGGGGACATCTAGTGGCTTAAGAGGAAATTACAGTGGGCCACATCTGTGCTCTACCCAACATCACTCTTTATGGAGATTGGTTGTTATTCGGCTAGGAGGCATTATGATGGTTTTCCACCACTTGTTTTAACCCTAAAAAGCCTACACCTTTGCGCCACAACCACATGCATTACACACAGTTATGGTGAAGCTCCACTCACTTGAATTGGTCTTATCCAGAGGTGACACTGCCAGCCAAATGTTACAAGAAGTATCATTATTTTGCTGGGGTCATGGCTTTTGTACTCCTCTGAATGGCTGCATATTCTCCTTTAGGTTGGTGGTGGTAAAAATCCCAGTTCAACTGCCTGTTTTAACACCCCTTTCACACCATTGCATTTTGCAGGCGCTATAGCGTTAGAAATAGCGCCTGCAATCCGCCCTAAAGAAGCTGCACCATTGTGTGTAGTGTGAAAGCCCCCAGGGCTTTTACACTACAGCGGTGCGCTGGCAGGACGTCAGAAAAAAAGTCCTGCCAGCAGCTTCTTTGGAGCGGTGAAGGAGCGGTAAACACACCGCTCCTTCACCGCTCCAAAGAAGCTGCTGGCAGGACTTTTTTTCTGAAATCAATGGGGCAGCGCTGTAATGCCGCCGGCAAAACGCCGCTATTGCTGCGTATTGCCGGCCGTTTTAACCCTTTCGTGGCCGCTAGCGGGGGTAAAAGCGCCCCGCTAGCGGCCGAAATGCGCCGCAAATCCGGCGGTAAAACGCTGCTAAAAATAGCGGTGTTTTACTGCCGACGCAAAGGGCAGTGTGGTGTGAAAGGGGTCTTACTGTCACTTGGGCCCCAGGTAAATGAGGCCTTAGAAACTGCAGCTTGGAATTGCATGCTATTATTAACCCCCCTGACGGTATTCCCGAGTCTGACTCGGGGTGGATTTTTTATACCAAGAGCGGTATCCCCGAGTCAGACTCGGGACTGCATCGCTGGATCCAGGAGGAGGATTACTTACCTTCTCCCTCGGATCCAGCGTTGTCTCCCCGCTGTACGAGCGAGCCGTGTCTCGCTCGATGCATTACATCGCCGATCTCCGTGCCCTGCGAGCGTTGCGACGCACGGGCACGGAGATCGGCGCCAAATTCAAAAAGTGAAACAAACAGTAAACATACAGTATAATGTAATCTTACAGATTACATTGCTGTATGTAAATATTTCACATCCCCTTTGTCCCTAGTGGTCTGCCCAGTGTCCTGCATGCAGTTTTATATAATAAAAACTGTTCTTTATGCCTGGAAACTGGAGATTGCCCATAGCAACCAAAACTGTCACTGTACATCAAAAATGATTTTAGACCAGCTAGAAAACAGCGATAATAAATTAGAATCACTCGCAGAATTGAGCGATAGCGATTTGTGGGGAGATCCGTCATCAAATACTGAAAAGTAATGACAGTGACAATTCTGCAACTGAGCAAATTTCAGTGTTTTTGATTTGATTACATTATTGAATAATTTTTATTATTGTTATATTATTATTTGGTACAATTATTTATAATTATTTATTATATTATAATTTATGATTTAATTTTTCAAACTTTATCATACCCGGGATGTCTGCTAGACTCTGGTTTGGACAGATTTAAGAGAGTTATTCCTAAGAATTGCAGGACTACAATATAAAACGCCAAATTTTCATGCAAAATAATGGTACCGCTTTTAGCACCTAAAATCCGAAATAATCGTACCGCCAGGGAGGTTAAGCCTATAATCTACCAGAACACCTAGATCCTTCTCTGCCACTGACTCCCCCAGTTGCACTCTCCCTTGAATGCATAATACATGTATGTTTATAGTTACCAAGTGCATAACTTTACATTGATCAACATTAAGCCCTGGTTCATACTGGAGCATTTTGACATGCGATTTGACATGTCAAATCGGAGGGAATTGCCGTCAATGGCACTGTCCTAATCGGTGTGACGCCGCATCTGCAGCACTGCACCGATTTCAAAAAGTAGTTTCTGTACTACTTTTTGCGATTTCCGGCTGCAATTTACATGTCTCTGAAATTGCAGTCAAAAACGGGACTGACATGTGGGAGTGAAATCGTGTGAGTGCTTAATTCCCGCAGGTCAGTGTGAACCTGGGCTAAACTTAATTTGTCACAATGTTTTTTTTTTTTTAAATCAAGCAGTGCATTTAGGTCTGCCTGTAAGTTAGTGACATCCTGTGAGGACGTCATTCCATTACATTGTTTGGTGTCATCTGCAAATACTGAAATTATACTTTTCATCCCAAACTCTATATACATAGGCTAAAAAGTAAGGGTCCCAACACTATACCTTGGGGTACACCACTAATAACCTCAAACCATTCCAAGTATGAATCATTAACTACTACTCTTTATTACTCCAGTTTTTGTACCCAATTACAGGCTGAATTTTCTAAGCCAATAAACGCATTTGCAATATCTAAATATACTGTATCCACAGTCACTCTTGTGTCTAAGGTTTTGTTTACTTCCTCCATAAAATGAAAGCAGATTTGTTTAACCTCACTCAGCAGTCAATTATTAGAATCACTGAACAATCCTTCTAATGTACAGTTTTTACACGGCATGCATAACTGGATTTCCTCAACTAGCGCCTATAGTAGAAGCTTGGCCATATGTTCAAAATACAATGTCAAAGGAAACAGGTAAACTGGCAAATGCTGAATCAGCCTGTTAACCAATGAAGATGATCAAACAATGTCAGTCCCTGACCACTGATAAGATCACCTGTCCACTAATATTACCTTGAAAAATTAAACATGGTATACTTATAATAAAGCTTATCTGTGGTTACAAGGAACATCTCCTAAACATGCACCGCTTAGAAGGTATTCAGTGTTGCTCCAGCCTGTGATGCCATTCAATCAGCTGCAGCCTGTGAACCCAGGAGGAAGACCGGGTGGAGATGGAAGCCTCTGCAGCGGTGACAGAGCACCACTGAAGGGTTTTGATTTAAGGTAAGTCTTTCCTAATGTGCTGTCACCTTGCAGGGAGTTTTTTTCTTTTAATGTGCATGAGTTTACTACCGCCTTCATAATATGGATAAAGTCCCTTTCAGATGGACATTCTGATAGGTCCACCCATACAGCAGAACAGGAGCTGTCTGCGTCTGCTATGCAGATACTGAGCAGACAAATGTGTCATCCACCCACTCTGCTCTGATTAGTAGGGGATCAACTCCACAGATCCCAAGCTGATTCCAATTGAATCCACCCCATGTTAAAAGGGCCTGAGGGCTAGGTCACACTATAGCAGGCAGTTGCGTCTTTCTGCAAAAGAAAAAGGTAGCTCTCTGCAAAGGCACACATAAAACAATGGTTTTCTGTGCTCCCCATTCACATTTCCCCACAACTGTCATCTGCGTGGTGGAGCGGTGCGAAAAAAACTGCAACACTGTTGCAGTTTTTCTCACTTCTCAGCAGGTCTCTATAGGAGCCTGCATTTTTTTGTGTAGTCGCTCAGCTCAGTTGAGTGGTTGTACATAGAAATGAATGGAATATCACGTCACATTCAATAAAGTTTTTTTTATAAAAAAGGTAAACCGTACCCTGCCTTATAAAAAAAGCAAGGCACGCTCGCCCTCGGCTAGCAGCTGCAATCATTATCCACAGAAAAAAAACAGAACCTTTTTTTTCTGCAGGTAGTGTGAATAGGGTTGCCACCTTTTCATCAAGCCAAAGCCAAACACTTTAGCAGCAACTTTTTTTTTGTATTTAGCACTATAGAATGGTAAAAGACCTGGAGCACCCCAAGAAGAGTAGTATTGCAGCCCATGTAGCATCCTGTGAGGGACAGTGGATGTGGCCAAATTGTGTTAATAATGGGAGGAGTTTAAGGAACGTAGTTAATTCAAACAAGGTTAGTCTTTACCCCAGTACTCCCCCCCCCCCCAGGTTCCTCTGTCCCCCAGTACACCCCCCAGGTCCATCTGTCCCCCAATACATCCCTCCCCAGGTCCGTCTATCCCCCAGTACATCCCCCTCAGGTCCGTCTTTCCCCACGTATAATCCCCCCAGGCCAGTCTGTACCCCAGTTAAAGCACCCCCTCTCAACCAATATAATAAAAAACACTGCAAGCTGGTGGGAGGGGAGAGGGGGATAGGAGGACTGGTGCTGCAGGGCTGCCACTGACAGGTGGACTGAAACCCGAATACCGGATCTAAAACCTGGACTGTTTGGGTGAATCCCAGACAGATGGCAACCCTAACTGTGAATATGCCCTAACTCCCAACTAACATTTTGTTTTTGTAACCCCTGTGTAGCAATATAGCTGTACAAATACTGTGCCGTTGACTGTACTTTTTTTTTTTTAAAGCAGTGATAAAGGCCCATGTCTCACGAGGGATTTTGTAACAGCTAGCTGCATCAGCTATGGAATAGTCTATTTTAGCACTTTCGTTGCTAGGATAAATGAATTGCAAAGACAGATCTCTGTTGCAAAGTCCCATGCTATTTGTAGCTCACTTGCTAAGTGATGAACATTTTGCAGCTTTGGAGTTAGCTACAGAGTAACCAACTTTAGGAGCTAATCGTGTTATCCAAGCAGCTGCTGATGACTATGGCCCCTTTCACACATGCGGAACGTATGTCCGTATTTCATCCATCCGTTTTCGGATGAAATACGGACATACATGCATCCCTATGGGATAGCGGCTGTCTGCAGATGAACATCCGCGGACAAGCGATATTGTCCGTCTCCGCTATGGTCCGATTCTGCAGACGGAGAAAAATACTATTTTTCTATCCATCTGTAGAGCTGATCGGATGAACACGGACAGACGGTCCGTGTTCATCTGATCCCCCATAGAGGAGAGCGGAGATCTGACAGGGTGCAGGGACCGCCCTGTCATCTGCCGGCTCAGCGGGGATAAACGGAGCGATCCCCGCTGAGCAAGCAGATCATTATGGATCCGTCCCGTGTGAAAGGGGCCTATAGCACACCAATGTTTTAGGCCCTGTTCACACTGGTGCACTTTTGCTGCGATAAAATGCACCTTTTAAGTGCGACAAAAGAGCATGAACAAAGTTTCTTTAAATTTTATTAAGACCCTTCTCACACTAAAGGAGCTTTACAGTCATTTTAGCGCTAAAAATAGCACCTGTAAACTGCCTCCCAAGCTTCTCCAGTGTGAAAGACCGAGTGCTTTCACACCAGGGCGGTGCGCTTGCAGGACAGCAGGGTGATGCAAGCAGTGTCTTTGGGGTGGTTCGGGAGCGGTGGGCTCCTAAATCGTACCTGCTATTGAAATCAATGGGCAGCGTGGCCAAAGCAATTTGGCAGAGGTGCTTTTCGATCGCTTTTTAACTCTCCATGGTGAAAGGGGTCTTAACGCTACACTCACATGAGCTGCTTGGTAGATTGCGTTCTCTGTTCTTCTGTCTTGACTCTGAGAACAACCTCAGCCCCTCTGACATACCAGGTTAGATGAATGGATCCTACACTGCTACTGGGAGCACAAATATAGATACCCTGCACACAACAGAGGTTCAGTATCCAAAGCCAACATCAGACTGATTAGTGATAAATGAGCCCTGTTCTGGTGACATCTCAAAATGTAGGACTGTGATAATGGTAAACAGGATAAATAGAAAGATTAAATCAGGGGAACAGACCACGATAAAAACCCACCAAGTGTCCCAATCCCTCTCCACTCTGTCCAAAACAAAACAAAAAGCACTGCCTTTAGGCCTTGTTTATACTTGCATTTGGAGGGTGGCAAAAATGCGCTGTTGAACCATGTTTTTACTGCCCGCCAACAGTCCCCCCTTTAGCTGCATTAAGTAGCAGATAGGGGTGTTTACATGGTGTGGCCACAATGCTTCGCACACAAGGCAAAGTTGACCTGACATGTAGTGATTGGGGGGCAGCAAGCTCAACAAATGCTACACCATGTGTCAATCACAAAGCCTGCGGGCCGAATTCGACCCTCCTGGCTATTTCATTAATTATTTTTAGATAGAATGTAGCAGAATGGGGTTCCACCACCTCTGGCTTTTTTCCCCGCTCAACACTGTCACTTGTAAACACAGAAGCCACCCCTAAACCCTGCCCTCTGTATGTAGCGCAGTCTTTAACCCTGCACTCTGTGCATAGGCCCCCCCTGAAACTGCACTCTGTACATAATGCACTCCTGGTATTTATTGCCCCTTTAACTACTTAAGGACTGGAAGAACTTGTCCCCTTAATGACCAGGCCATTTTTTGCGATACGGCACTATATCGCTTTAACTGACAATTGCGCTGTCATGTGACGTTTTACCCAAACAAAATTGATGTCCTTTTATTCCCACAAATAGAGCTTTCTTTTGGTGGTATTTGATCACCTCTGTGTTTTTTTTATTTTTTGTGTTATAAACAAAGAGCGACAATTTTGAAAAAAAAAAAAACTAATTTATTCATCAGTTTGGGTCGATTTATATTCTTCTACATATTTTTGGTAAAAAAATTAATAAATCACAATAGGCATATATATATTGTTTGGTTTGCACAACGGTTATTGTGTCTACAAACTATGATATAGATTTAGGGACTTAATTGTTTTTACTAGTATTAGTACTAGCGAACTGCAAATTTATTTATTCATTTTTTTGCGGGACTGCGACATTGTGGCGGACAAATCTGACTCCAATTGACACTTTTTGGGGACCAGTGACATTATTACATCGATGAGAGCTATAAAAATGCACTGATCAATGTAAGAATGACACTGGCAGGCAAGGGGTTAACACTAGGGGGCGATCAAGGGGTTACGTGTGTTCCCTAGGTGTGTTCTAACTGGGGGGGGGGGGGTTTCTAGCAGGGACCTGACAGAGATCACTGTTCCCGTTCACTGGGAACAGTAGATCTCTGTCATGTCTCCTGTCAGTTTAGGGATCTGCTTGTTTACACTGCCAGATCCCAGTTCTGCCTCTGTACTAGATGATCGTGGGTTGCTAGTGGACATTGAGTCTGCCTGACCCGTGGGCATGCACCGGCAACTGCGCCTGCTGCCCTACAGCTAGGGCGATTTGCCCAGGATAGCCCACCTGCCGCCGTATACATATAGGGGCTGGCCGGCAAGTGGTTAAACAGTAACTCCAATTTTGTTGAGAAAAAAAGATCCCCTCTGGGGGTTTTAAAGGGATTTTAAAAAACTCTGCTGCAGATTCCTACCTTTTGTTATCTTGAAGAAATAGCTGTGTGTTTGTATGTTTGTGTCCATGTCCCAGGTGTATCTGCATGGGAGTGGTTTATAATTGTCAATCAGCTGCTGCATCTGCAGGATTCTAATGAGGAAAGTGGCAGGGACTGCATCCCTTTAGATGTGACTTCCCTTTGCGAGTATTTTACCGAAAATTACATTTTTGTTGCAGGGGATGCCAAAAATCTGATTTGTATCTTAGTGCAGACTTTTGGGAAAATCAGTAAGCCAATCACAGAAGCAGGAAATTACCTATCTGGGGGGTGTTCTGTACACCATATGTACAGAACACCTCCAGGTTGCCATATTGCATTGCCTTTTACAGAAAATTACAGAGCTGCAGATTGAAAAGGAAAATAATTTTTTAATAACATTCAATTCAAGCAGACCTTAGGTCTGGAATAGATTTAGAGGGGAACCCCCACACCAAAAAAATAAATAAAAATGGCATGCATCCCCCCCCAAAATCCATACCAGACCCTTATTCAAGCTTGCTGTCTGGCAGGCCAGGAAAGGGGGAGGAGGGGTGGTGGTGAACAAGTCCCCCCCCCCCCGAATCATACCATGCCACATGACCTTAAGGTGGTTATCAACCCCTACAGACCACTTTTTGCTATAGGTAAGCCTATAATATGGCTTACCTGTAGCTACCCAGGATATCTCCTAAACCTGCACGGTTTAGGAGATATCCCCTGTATTTGCATGTGCTGACATCGTCGGCACATGCGCACTGAAGCAATGGCACGTACGTGCCATTACAGGTGGTTCCTGCACGCATGCGTGGGAGTGACGTCATTGCGGCCAATCACCGGACCGGTGTATGGGCACCATAGCAAGGGCTTTGATCTCAGGTGAGTATTACATAATGAGCTAGTATGCTATGCATACTAGCTCATTATACCTTTGACTAACAGGTGTTAGATTATTTTATTTTTTTCCAAAGTGGGTTTACAACCACTTTAACTTGGGGGAGTGCTTTGGGGCAGGGGGCACTCTGCCCCCCAAAGCACCTTGTCCCTATGTTGATGGGGACAATGGACTCTTCCTCAAAACTCTGGGGTAGGGTTGAGGATGACTAATCTGTTAAGGAATGAGCCGAGAAGCCGGATGCCCACCGCATTCTTAACAGATATTCATTGGTTGTTAAAGTGGAGCTCCACCCGAATTCCTACTCCTATGCCTATGGGATTATCTTGTTCTCTAATTGCTGGATATCCCCCTTAGCTTGCTGCTGTCATCTTGTCTTTTTTTTTTTTTATCTCCTGCTCCTGGAGATTCCGGAAAGGGGCGGTGCTGCTGCGGATATGGGCGGGGCTTCAGCGGCAGGTCAGCGCTTCCTGTCGGCCGCACTGGCTCCTGGGATTGTTTTTTCAATTTCCCAGAAAACTGTGCGGCGCCCAGGCGTCAGATCAGAGATTATACGGGTGGTGAATGCTGGGACATTAGCACAGTGTTCCGGAAGACAGTGCCTGTGGGCTTCACATGCCCACAGGTAAAATAGAAAACGTCAGGAGACGTTTTTATAAAGTCTCCAGAATACTGAAAAACGGCAGCAGGATTAGAAAAAACAAAAAGTAAGTTAACCAATTAGAAAAACGTACTTCATGCAATTAACAGCAAAAAAAAAAAAAGAGGCGGTGGAACCCCGCTTTAACCAGTTGCCGACCGCCGCACGCCGATGTACGTCGGTAGAATGGCACGGGCAGGCATAAGGACATACATGTACGTCCCTTGCCTCCCGCGGGTCGGGGGCCCGATCGGGCCCCCGCCCGGTGCCTGCGGCGGTCGGTTTTCGTCCGGGAGCGATCCGGGACGAGGGGGCGGCCATTCATTCATGGCCACCCCCTCGCGATCGCTCCCGACGAATAGAAATCCCCGGTGACATCACTTCCTCTCCTGTAATGTAAACACAGGAGAGGAAGTGATGTATTCTCTCCTCCGTGTCGGTATTTTTCGTTCCGACACGGAGGAGAGCGGATCAGTGAGTTGCACCAACACTCTACACACACAGTAGAACATGCCAGGCACACTCACACCCCCCCTTTACCCCCGATCACCCCCCCAATTACCCCTGCCCCCCAGTCACAGTGACACCAATGTCATTTTTTTTATTTTTTTATTTTTTTTTGCATTGGTGTCATTTGTGACTGTAATAACTGTTAGGGCAGTTAGAGTTAGCCCCCTTTAGTTCTAATGTACCCCCCTAACCCCCCCAATAAAGGTTTAACCCCGTGATCACCCCCCGTCGCCAGTGTCACTAAGGCTGGGTTCACATTGCAGCGGTTTATGAGAACGAATGTGATTCGCACCGCACTGCAGTGCAAATCACATCCGATCTCTGTGCGATTCGAGTTCAGCCATTCGCCGCACCCGCCGCACCCGCCGCACCCGCCGCAAATTCGCACGGGACCCTTTTTTTGGCCCGCAGCAGAATCGGATCGCATGGGTGTTCACACCATGCGATCCGAGTTTGCAGATCGCACTGCGATATGCGAACTGATCTGGGGGTGTCAGTAACATTTCACTGACACTCCCAGCAGTTCGCATAGGGCAGTGTGAACTGCCGCCGGGAGGCATGCGATGCGGGAACCCGCCGCGGATTTGCGGCGTTTCCGCATCGCTCCAGTGTGAACCCAGCCTAATAAGCGATCATTTTTCTGATCGCCGTATTAGTGTCACAGGTGACGCTAGTTAGGCAGGTAGGTATTTAGGTTCGCCGCAGCTTTTTATAGCGCCAGGGACCCCCATATACTACCGCATAAAGCCCCCTGATTGCCCCCTAGTTAACCCTTTCACCAGTGATCACCATATAACTGTTACAGGTGACGCTGGTTGGTTAGTTATTTTTTTATAGTTTCAGGGCACCCGCCATTTATTACCTAATAAAGGTTTAACCCCCTGATCACCCGGCGGGTGTCATTTGTGACTAATAACTGTTAGGGCAGTTAGGGTTAGCCCCCTTTAGTTCTAAGGTACCCCCCTAACCCCCCCAATAAAGGTTTAACCCCGTGATCACCCCCCGTCGCCAGTGTCACTAAGGCTGGGTTCACATTGCAGCGGTTTATGAGAACGGATGTGATTCGCACCGCACTGCAGTGCAAATCACATCCGATCTCTGTGCGATTCGAGTTCAGCCATTCGCCGCACCCGCCGCACCCGCCACACCCGCCGCAAATTCGCACGGGACCCTTTTTTTGGCCCGCAGCAGAATCGGATCGCATGGGTGTTCACACCATGCGATCCGAGTTTGCAGATCGCACTGCGATATGCGAACTGATCTGGGGGTGTCAGTAACATTTCACTGACACTCCCAGCAGTTCGCATAGGGCAGTGTGAACTGCCGCCGGGAGGCATGCGATGCGGGAACCCGCCGCGCATTCGTGGCGTTCCCGCATCGCTCCAGTGTGAACCCAGCCTAATAAGCGATCGTTTTTCTGATCGCTGTATTAGTGTCACAGGTGACGCTAGTTAGGCAGGTAGGTAGGTATTTAGGTTCGCTGCAGCTTTTTATAGCGCCAGGGACCCCCATATACTACCGCATAAAGCCCCCTAATTGCCCCCTAGTTAACCCTTTCACCAGTGATCACCATATAACTGTTACAGGTGACGCTGGTTGGTTAGTTATTTTTTTATAGTTTCAGGGCACCCGCCATTTATTACCTAGTCTCACTAGTGTACCCCTAAATTTAGGGGTGTCTACTTTCCAAAATGGGGTCATTTGGGGGGGGTTTGTGCCATCTTGGCATTTTATGGCCTTCAAAACTGTAACGCCCTTAGAAAGCCTGAAGGCGGTGCTTGGTTTTCGGGGCCCCGTACGCGGCTAGGCTCCCAAAAAGTCCCACATATGTGGTATCCCCGTACTCAGGAGAAGCAGCAGAATTTATTTTGGGGTGTCATTTCACATATGCCCATGGCATGCGTGAGCAATATATCATTTAGTGACAACTTTGTGAAAAAAAAAAAAAAAAAAAAGTTTGTCATTTTCCCGCAACTTGTGGCAAAATATAAAATATTCCATGGACTCAACATGCCTCTCAGCAAATAGCTTGGGGTGTCTACTTTCTAAAATGGGGTCATTTGTGGGGGTTTTGTGCCATCTTGGCATTTTATGGCCTTCAAAACTGTAATAGGTAGTGAGAAGTGAACTCAAAAATTTACGCCCTTAGAAAGCCTGAAGGCGGTGCTTGGTTTTCGGGGCCCCGTACGCGGCTAGGCTCCCAAAAAGTCCCACATATGTGGTATCCCCGTACTCAGGAGAAGCAGCAGAATTTATTTTGGGGTGTCATTTCACATATGCCCATGGCATGCATGAGCAATATATCATTTAGTGACAACTTTGTTAAAAAAAAAAAAAAAAGTTTGTCATTTTCCCGCAACTTGTGGCAAAATATAAAATATTCCATGAACTCAACATGCCTCTCAGCAAATAGCTTGGGGTGTCTACTTTCTAAAATGGGGTCATTTGTGGGGGTTTTGTGCCATCTTGGCATTTTATGGCCTTCAAAACTGTAATAGGTAGTGAGAAGTGAACTCAAAAATTTACGCCCTTAGAAAGCCTGAAGGCGGTGCTTGGTTTTCGGGGCCCCGTACGCAGCTAGGCTCCCAAAAAGTCCCACATATGTGGTATCCCCGTACTCAGGAGAAGCAGCAGAATTTATTTTGGGGTGTCATTTCACATACGCCCATAGCATGTGTGAGCAATATATCATTTAGTGACAACTTTGTGTAAAAAAAAAAAAAAATTTTTTTTTTTGTCATTATTCAATCGCTTGAGGCAAAAAAATAAAATATTCAATGGGCTCAACATGCCTCTTATCAGTTTCCTTAGGGGGTCTACTTTCCAAAATGGGGTCATTTGGGGGGGTTTTGTACTGCCCTGCCATTTTAGCACCTCAAGAAATGAGATAGGCAGTCGTAAACTAAAAGCTGCGTAAATTCCAGAAAACGTACCTTAGTTTGTAGATGTGACAACTTTTGCGCAAACCAATAAATATACAATTATTGACTTTTTTTTTACCAAAGACATGTGGCTGAATACATTTTGGCCTAAATGTATGACTAAAATTGAGTTTATTGGATTTTTCTAATAACAAAAAGTAGAAAATATCATTTTTTTTCAAAATTTGCGGTCTTTTTACGTTTATATCGCAAAAAATAAAAATCGCAGAGGCAATCAAATACCATCAAAAGAAAGCTCTATTTGTGGGAAGAAAAGGACGCAAATTTTGTTTGGGTACAACATTGCATGACCGCGCAATTACCAGTTAAAGCAGCGCAGTGCCAAAGTGTAAAAAGACCTCTGGTCATTTACCAGCAAAATGGTCCGGTCTGAAAGTGGTTAAAGCAGAACTCCACCCAAAAGGGGAAATTCTCCTTTAAGCACTCCCCCAGCCGCCACATTTGGCATGTCATTTTTATTGGAGGGGGGAGTGGGAACCTAGTTTTGACAGGTACCCACTCTTATGGAATTTCTCCTCTCCCTCCCTTCAGTCTTCTGGGACAAATCACAGGTCCCAGAAGACTGCCTGATCATTCAGGAAGTGCAGTGCGATTCCCACATGTGCAATGCGCACCCGGCTGGCAGGGCCGGTAGGCCGCCTGCCCTGGGGCCGTTTTCGGCTGCACTGCTCCTCTCTTCTCTCCTTCTGTGTATCACAGAGCTGGCTGGCTGTGTTCGGTGGCCGTGCTATAACACGGCCCGCCCCCTAGACCTGCTGTGTGATAGGCGGAGTATTGATTCTCTCTACTATCACACAAGCAGGTCTAGGGGGGCGGGGCTGTGTTATAGCACGGCCGCCAAACACAGCCAGCCAGCTCTGTGATACACAGTAAGAGATGCCGCCCTGTGTGCCTGGATAGGAGGAGAAGCAGGACATATAGAGGAGATGAGCTCTCTATATTCCTCCATGCAGCCACTGCCTCTCCTCCTATCCAATCCAACTTCTTTTACTGCCCCCTCCAGTTATCCTTGTGCTCCCTGCCCCCCCTCCTGCTCTCCTCCCTCACCACACTCTCCAGCCACCCCCCCACAGTGCTCTCTAGCCCCCCCCACAGTACTCTCCAGCCCCCCACAGTGCTCTCCAGCCCCCCCACAGTGCTGTCCACCCCCACAGTACTCTCCAGCCCTGTCCACCCCCCACAGTACTCTCCAGCCCCCCCACAGTGCTCTCCAGCCCCGCCCACAGTACTCTCCAGCCCCCCCACAGTGCTCTCCACCCCCCCCCCCCCACAGTGCTCTCCACCCCCCACAGTACTCTTCAGCCCCCCCACAGTGCTCTCCACTCCCCCACAGTACTCTCCAGCCCTGTCCACCCCCCACAGTACTCTCCAGCCCCCCACAGTACTCTCCAGCCCCCCCACAGTGCTCTCCACCCCCCCCCCACAGTGTTCTCCACCCCCCCCACAGTGCTCTCCACCCCCCCACAGTACTCTCCAGCCCCCCACAGTACTCTCCAGCCCCCCCCACAGTGCTCTCCACCCCCCACAGTGCTCTCCACCCCCCGCAGTACTCTCCACCCCCCCCACAATGCTCTTCAGCCCCCCCACAATGCTCTTCAGCCCCCCCACAGTGCTCTCCAGCCCCCACAGTAATCTCCAGCCCCCCACAGTGCTCTCCAGCCCCCCCCCCCACAGTGCTGTCCACCCCCACAGCGCTCTTCAGCCCCCACAGTGCTGTCCACCCCCCACAGTGCTGTCCACCCCCCACAGTGCTCTCCAGCCGCCACAGTGCTCTCCAACCCCCACACTTCTCTCCAGCCTCCCACAGTGCTCTCTACCCCCTCAGTGCTCTCCAGCCCCCCACAGTGCTCTCAACCCCCCCCCCCCCCACAGTGCTCTCCACCCTCCCACAGTGCTCTCCACCCTCCCACAGTGATCTCCACCCCCCCCCACAGTGCTCTCTAGCCCCCACAGTGCTCTCTAGCCCCCACAGTGGTCTCCACCCCCCCACAGTGGTCTCCACCCCCCCCACAGTGCTCTCCAGCCCCCCATGCTCCCCACCCCTGTTCTTTCTGCACCCAGCACTCCAACCCTGTTCTTTTTGGCTCCCCCTCCAGTGCTCTCTCAAGCTCCCCCCCAGCACTCTCCGCTCCCTACCCCTGTACTCTCCACTCCCCCCTGCATTTTGCCCCCACCCATGTGCTTTCCAACTCTGCCAGTCCTCTCCGCCCCCCATAGCGCTCTCCAGTCCCTGTGCTTTCCACCCCTGTTCTTTCTGGCCCCCACTGGTGCTCTCAAGCTCCCCCCATTTCTCTCCACTCCTCCCTGCTCTTTGTACCCCCCATTGCTCTCCAGCCTTGTTTTTCTTCCCCCCAGTAGTCTCAAGCTCCCCCCAGTGCTCTTCACCACCCCACACTCTTAGCCCCCCAGTGCTCTCAGCCTCCCGTGCTCTCCACCCCTGTTCTTTTTGGCCCCCACCATTGCTCTCAAGTTCCCCCCCAGCACTCACTGCTCCCCACCCCTGTACTCTCTACTCTCCCTGCATTTTGCTCCCACCCATGTGCTCTCCAACCCCGCCAGTGCTCTCCATCCTCCATAGTGCTCGCCAGTCCCCCGTGCTTTCCACGCCTGTTCTTTCTGCCCCCTACAGGTGCTCTCAAGCTCCCCCAATTGCTCTCCACTCCACCCTGCTCTTTGTACCCCCCAGTGCTCTCCAGCCCTCTTTTTCGGCCCCCCAGTACTCTCAAGCTCCCCCCCAGTGCTCTTCACTACCCCACACTCTTAGCCCCCCCAGTACTCTCAGCCTTCCGTGCTCTCCACCTCTGTTCTTTTTGGCCCCCACCATTGCTCTCAAGTCCCCCCAGCACTCCCCACCCCTGTGATCTCCACTCACCCTGCTCTTTGCCCCCACCCATGTGCTCTCCAACCCCACCAGTACTCTCTGCTCCCCCTTCTCTCCAGCTTCCACACAGTGCTCTCCACTTCCCCAGGACCAGGGGACAGGCTGACTGGGGATGAAAAATAAGGATGGCTGAAGGTACAGGTGGCCAAGGACCACTCCATCTCACAGCAAACAGATCCTCTGAAAGGAGCACCATCCCCATCCAAAACGAGAACAGGCTCTGCCTGCTGCTGGCCGTCATGGATATCCTGCTGACATGCAAGGTACTGTACAGAGCATCAACAGCACACCTTCCCACAGACAGGGACTGCAGACTGGGACATGCGGCACAGGAGAGGCTGACATGATGGGCACAGCGAGACTGCATTCACGGCACAGCGAGGCTGCAATGATGGGCACAGTGAGGCTGCAATTATGGGCACAGTGAGGCTGCAATGGTGGGCACAGTGAGGCTGCAATGGTGGGCACAGTGAGGCTGCATTTGATGGGCACAGTGAGGCTGCAATGATGGGCACAGTGAGGCTGCAATGGTGGGCACAGTGAGGCTGCATTTGATGGGCACAGTGAGGCTGCAATGATGGGCACAGTGAGGCTGCATTTGAAAAGCACAGTGAGGCTGCATTTGATGAGCACAGTGAGGCTGCATTTGATGAGCACAGTGAGGCAGCATTGATGGGCACAGTGAGGCTGCATTTGATGGGCACTGGTGAGGCTGTGTTGAGCTCTTGTATCATGTCTGCAGTCTGACCATCTCCGGTATTATGTCTGCAGTCTCTGACCATCTCCTGTATCATGTCTGTAGTCTCTGAGGGAGTCTGGAGAGGAGTCAGGATGGGGGTCATGGGAGAAGTCAGACTTGTGTGGACTGTGAAGAGGAGACCATAGGATAAAACCAGAGCCAACCAAGCTGGAACTGACTGACTGAGCCCTGCACGGTGCACCTGAGATGTCGTCAGTGACAGCACCACCAGGCCAGTCTGAAGGGGGGTCACTGATGTAAGGGGGGGAGTGAATACGATAATGGCACTGATATAAAGGGTTTCCCCCTTATATCAGTAACCCACCCCCCCTTACCTTAGTGTATTCTTTCTGCAGAAGGTGGTCTCCCCCCCCCCCCATGTTCTGAGTTCCTGGGGTCCCCCTTGATGATTGACCACTTTTAACTGGAATTTGTACATACGTACATATAAATCCCTATGTGATTTCATATCTGTCTTATCTATATAGAATACACTCTTCAAATGTGCTTTAAAATGTGTTGTTTTCCCTTTTATGAACATAAAATAATGACGTTATGCTGTTGCGCTGGTATAATAATGCTGTGGGGCTGGTATGAAATTTTTTCCAGGGCTGGATTTTATTCCCAGTCCGGCCCTGCCGGCTGGGAAGCCACAAGCCATCACAGCTGGGTGCCCACAGTTGAAATGGTGGTGCCGGGGAAGAGGAAAGAGAGAGAAGCGATGTTTCAGGTGACTACATCGGTTGATCCTGGGACAGGTAAGTATGTGTTTATTACAAGTCAGCATCTACACTCTTTTCTGAGCACAGCAGTGTTAAGGTTCGCTGTCCCTCACTGGGGTAATATAATGGGGCCCTCATGAGGTGTGAGGTGACTGCCTAGGTAAAGAGCTACCTCTGCCCACATGGAACGCACAGGTGTTCCAGGCACCCTGTTCAATTTAACAGCTGCACAGATCTGAAAACCCACCCCAGAAAATATTGGTGTAGGCCTAATGTATGGCTCAGTACACTGCAGAGGTCTCACAAGGATGAACACTGGAAATCCATAGTCCTCCTCCTGTCAGCGATTTGAAGACTGTGTGGAACACCTATGCTTCCTGTGTGGGTGAAATGGTGCATTGCACGCTATGTGGAACAGTAGACCTGTGTGAATGAGGCCTTACCACACATACATAAAGGTTCCACGCTGCCAGTGTGAGAGGCCTTACCACACATATAAAGTTTCCATGCTTCTACTGTGAACGAGGCCTATGTTTTCCACACTAAAGAGGTAGAAGTGTGCTGCTGTCAAGAAGTACAGAGCTGTGACTACACAGGGTGCTGGGAAAATAAGGGCAGGGTTTCCTTGTACTGTCTATCATTATTATCTATTACTCAGTGGCAGGGCATAAGATGCACACCACGCTATTATTCACCTCCTATGACAATATTATACACCCAACACTACACACAACCAGCCGCCCTCCGCTCCGGGTCATCACTGAACGTGGTAAAGTCAGAGAGGACAAAAGAAGCCTGAGCCACGCCTCCATCTTCTCCGGCCACCCAATCACCGTCATATTTTTCTGTACACTCGTTAGAAAAGAACGAGCTGATTCAAGAGGCTATACCATTTACATCCTCGGGGGATTCAGACGTTACTATTGCAGTTTTACGTTTTACTTCGTAGCGGTGGTCCCTCAAACAGTTAGGTGTACAGTGCCATCTCAAATAAATTGATAACTATTCTGAAATAATCTGTAATTTAGGGGTTAACGTCACTTGAATGGCACTAGGTGCTCCCCATGGAGCTTGGATAATGGTATATTCTATTGTTATATATATCGGTGACCCTGCACATGCTCGCACACATTGTGTAGTGTACGGAGGAGGAAGATTTGTTGCATGAAGTGCCGTATAAAGCCAAGTGTCCAGTGATAGAGCCGTGACTTCCCACACACTGTACTGTAGCCGCCTTGTCCTAGTAAGCGGCGCCTTGTGATATTGGAGCCCCCGGGCTCCGTCCTCCTCACTCTCCACACACACACACGAGGGTAGAGCGCGGATTGGGACCAGTAATGCCCGGCGCTCCTCTCTCACCACCATGAACTTACTAAACGACTCGTTGGTGTCTATAAAAGACATAAAGACCGGGCAGAAAAACTTAAATGTCGTCTTTATAGTGCTGGAGATCGGTAAGTGTCCCCCCTGAGGACGGTAGGTGATCCGAAAGCAGCGAGTGGAGACCCCTCTCATCACATGCTGTGCCCAGTCCAGGGCTCTGGTGTCCTTGTCATGACTAAACTTGTGTTTTCCTCTCCCACCTCCATACAGGAAGAGTCACAAAAACTAAAGATGGTCATGAAGTGAGGTCGTGCAAGGTGGCAGATAAAACGGGGAGCATCACAGTCTCCGTGTGGGATGAAATTGGAAGCCTTATTCAGCCCGGAGACATAATTCGGTTAACCAGAGGGTATGTGCTCATATGTGTGCTGCAAGGTGCGCGCACCGATTTACTTACACTTGGTATTATCCACAGGATGGGTAGTGGTATGGTCCACATCTACAACCAAACACTGAGGCTACTTTCACACTGGGGCGTTGCTTGCCCTGGCGGTAAAGCGGCGCTATGTGGCCGCGAGCAGGGCAGTTTTAACCCCCGCTTGCATCAAAAAAAGTGAAAACCGCATTGCACTGCCCCATTGTTTTCAATGGGAAAGGGCGTTTAGAAGTGGTAAATACACTGCTCCTACATCGCTCCAAAGATGCGTTTTGCAGGACTTTTTTTTACCCACCTGAAAGCGCACCGCTTGAAACCCTGAGGACTTTCACAGTGGAGACACAGCAGCGGCTGTTTCAGGGCGCTTTGCAGGCGCTATTTTTAGCACCTGCACAGCGCCTCGGTGTGAAAGCAACCTTAGGGCTCATTCACACCTGATGCACCATTGCAATGCAGTAGGTGGTGCGTGCTCCAGCTAGACCAGCGTATTGTTGATGCACCAATAAGGATAGAGGTCAGGTGTGTTTGCAAATAGCATGCGCAGAGCCCACCAGGAAGTTGGCACTGCACAGCGCTAATAAAAGGCAGTGAGACATTGTCCTGATGTGCGGCTGCAGAGATCAGGAAATGCCTCGCTGCTTGTGATTAGAGCTCCCCAATGCCGACTTTCTGGCAGCCTCTGCACCTACTGTTTGCGAACACACCTCAGCTCATCCTTATGCACCAATACCGGCGCACTATGCTGTTCCCTTTACTTTAATTTTTACAACTTAATTGAAATGTCACAGTTCATAGCTTTCTATCAACCAGAGTGCGATGGCCTGTGCTACACTGAAAGAGTACTGCACACTTATTTTTTTATTTTTTTTTGCGCAGCAACGCAGTGGTATAAGGCACAGCGGAAATTATGCATTTTGTCCCATGCAGTGGGACTGCGCTGGAGTAGCTGCCCACCATAGATCCACCGCATCTGGCGTAAATGGACTTAGACTACCTTCACATCTAAGGCATCCCTGATAGCAGGCGGAATTGGCACTATTCTGCCCACGATCCCTAATGGCAAATTGCGGGACGTCCTTGTGATCCCCATCCTTTCCAATGGTGCCCCCAATCGCAGCCTAATTTTGCCATGTAATCACAGTAAAATTTCACAAACAATCGCAGTACACCTGTTCCCTGAAAGAACTTTTGGGTGACAGGCGTACCGCAGTAATGTTTGCATGGTTTGTCGTGCGACAATCACAATTAGGGTGCCGTTGGAAGAGATGTGGGATCACATGGGTGTGCTGTGATTCAGGATTGCGGGCAGAATTGTGGCAATTCTGCCTGTGATCTGGGACACCTAGATGTGAACAAGGTCTGAAAGAAAAATTCCAGGCATCGGCATTTTCTACTTGGAGACATTGGCCCAGTGTAACTATGTATATACCATACCTGATCGATGCTGCTAGAAATCACTAAGGCTCCATTCACATTAGCATGTTTCCAAAGTCGCATGATTTCCAGTACAACTTTGGGGCATGACTTTGATATGGTTTTTGGTGCAACTTTGATCCGACTTTAAACAATTGGCCCAAAGTAGAGCAGGCACCTTTTCAAAATCTCTGAAACTAAGTCGCACCAATCTGAACATGTACCTTTGCAAGCAGTGGGCTGCGACTTGTCATGCCCATTCGCACAAGTGTATATGGGCCCTAAAGTAGACAGTTACTCCAGTGATCTCCACTTTCTTCCAGATCCTGCACTGAGCGGCTGCTCTCCTGCATTGTGAACACAGGTTGACCACTTGGCATAGGCACCATGCAGGGGATGCTTTGCACCCTCTGAGTGAATGCAAAGCATTCTTTGATTGGAAAATGTGGAAAGTATGATGGCATCGTCCCACTTTGACAAATCGGAGAACACTTTACATTCATTCAGCAACAGATGACCACCTATGTACGGAATGTAGGAGAGCAGGTGTGTGGCACGATGCCCAGAAGCAAGTGGAGATCGTTTGAGTAGTGTCTATTTTCAAGCTTTCAGAGGCATTGGCCAGGTATGTCATATACATAGTACATTGGTGAAAGCTGGGCTCAGGTGACTACGTATAACAGGCAGATGCGGGTTTTTCTGTTGGTGACTGCTCAATACATATATGTGGTGACAGGAAAACTGTCCTTTAAAGCTCAGCTGCAACACATGTGTTGATGGCGGCCCAAGGTTTGTGTGCTCGCAGCATGTTGCCAGCAGTGGTCTCCAACAGCTCTCTGGAAAGTCTTCTGATCGGGAGCCAACAGGATGGCCTCTTGGTAATGTGAGCCAATCACAGTGGTCACATGGACTCTGCACTGCCTCCTGGCATTGAACCATAGGTAAAACTTTTCTATTTTGGCTACAGTAAAGGAGTTTTATAATAATCCACCCATGTTGGTTTATTTTTTGCCATCTGTGTCCCATTGTTGAGATTTCCCTTCACTTTCTGTCCCATAGCCAAAACAGGAAGTGAGTAAATCTCTGCAAATTAAAGAAATCTCTTGGGGACCCCTAGGTCACCAGAACTAGTGTCCCCATTGGAAATTTTCCCTTCTATTACTATTCTGGGGACAACCAAAAATGTGGGATTTTCTTTTACTTTCAATGACAATGGTAAACAGGACAAATAAAGAGGGTGAATCGTTTGTTATACTTTAAAGTGTGAAGGATTTAAAGGATAAGCTTACTGTAAGTGAGCTTGTTCTTTAATATGCCCCCCCTCCAAACCCACTGAGTGCAGAATGCCATTTTAAGTCCCTTTAATGGGGGCTGTATCTGTTCCAATCAGGGGATCTGTGGACAGGGCAGTTTAAGTCATGTGCTAGTTTGCATGCTTCCAGCTTCACTCAGTCGTCTTCTGGGTTCGTGCTCTCTGGCTGTTTGGCTGGGCACAATGACAGCCAGAGTCATGGTTGCGCACAGCGATTTCAATGGACGCATTCTTCAGTGTGCCATCCATTCAGAGCTCAGTGCACATGTGCCAGTGATGTCACTTATTATAAATGTGAATATCTCCTAAGCGGTACGGGAGATATTCACTGTACCTACAGTAAAGCCTTATTACAAGCTTACCTGTAGGTGCAAGCCATAAAGCAGAATTTACTACTGCTTTAACGGATCCATGTTAGGTCGATAGGCACATGAATGTAAATGGACACACACCAGACTACCTCAGATCTGTCTTGTTTAGGTCCAAAAATGTAAATGGATGGAGACTTTTTTTTCTGACTTGTTTTGCGACTAGACTGAAGTACACTTACAGTGGATCTTCACATCAAAAAGCACTTTGTGACCCTCCTACCTATTTTCCAGTCTAAAAAGCTGGCAATGACATGTAAAATGGTCCAGCAGCCTACTGAGC